>NC_056725.1:533211357-533216357 GCF_019279795.1 Protopterus annectens | reverse complement strand
AGAAATGGAAACATGTTGGTGGAATGGGTATCCGTAGTCCCATGTGGATGTCATTTCTGTCCAACTAGCCCACTATAGTTACTTGCATAATGTACCTGGTCCATACATACACTGACATATCATAATAATCCAGTAGACTACTGTATAGGTTACAGACTTACCCTGCCAATGCAGTAGTTGCCACAACTGTAGTTCAGGGCTTACTCTGTCTGATGCAAGCAGTAAACAGTACATGGATAGGTACAGGATGTGTAAGTTGCCTGGCATCAACTTTAATACTTGTATGTGAGTAGGAGTAAGGCGTTAGTCCCTAGGTTCCTAGGTTATTAGTGAATGTGCTATGTGTTGTCTCTTAGTCAAAGTCAGGGTGTACTGGGCATGCCTACAGGGACATTCGTAGGGAGTTTGTCCTCTGTGTCCTCCTGTGACTGTGGTTGTAGTAACCTAGGCACCAGTGGGGGGTTATGTATCCCTTCTCTTTGCTGATCCTGTTGCAGCTGTTTCCACAGGATCAGATTGTATAGCATAGCACATAATGTAAATATCTATGCACATGTGGCTGGAGTATACTGCAGGGCTTCACCACATGCATCATTGCACCAGAACTGTGACTTCAGAAGCCCAAACACACATGCTATGATGTTCCTAGTTTGTGCATTTGCCTCATTATGCATTCTTCCATGGGTGTGTGCGCATTTCTGATGGGTGTCATCATCCATGGTTCCAGGGCATAGCCACCATCCCCCAATAAATGACCCTATGGGATGTCCCCATAACAAACATCTGGTACAGCTGTGATATGTGCCAGATATGGGAGTTGTGATAACTGCCAGGGTTGCCAGCGCACACATTCAGGATAATCCCCTGGGCATTGCACATGATCTGGCAGTTGACGGAGTGATACCCCTTGCAGTTAACATAGATTGCACCCTGCTTACCAGTTGATGCCTTGATGTGTACATGTGTGCAATCTATGGCACCCAGTACTTCAGAGTAGTGTGCTACATGATAGAAGTGCTGTGTATTGCTGGCCTTTGCCCCAGGGGTAAGAAGAAAGATATGTGCTCACTGTCATGTGGAAGCATAGCATCCAGGAATTGGTGCAGTATCCTGGGTGCAGATGCCTGTAACACCCCCATCATGTCCCCAGTTGGTCTTTGAAAAGTACCTATAGCTAATATCCTAAGGGTTACACATACCTTTATCTCCAGGGGATGGATTCCCCCTCTGTTAGCTCTGGCTCTGAGTTGAAGGTGGCAGAGCTCAGTGAGTTCTTGTAATATGTCCCTGTCCACCCAGTAGCGATCTGCAATCTTCAGCTCATGTAGCTCCTGGAAGGTTACCCTGGGACTGAACACCCTTCTCCTTCTTAGCCTAGGCCTATTGTCAGCATCAGCACCAGCAGCATAGATTTCAGCATGTAGCACATACAGATGTACCAGACCTGCAGCAACCCCTAGCATCATCCCAGTTAAAATTCCCAAGTCTCTACGCCAATGAACCAGAGTACTGAGGGAAAATCAGAATTACGGTGCATGCAGCTGACCTGCCCAGGATATAATTAACATAATTTAAAGGCCATACTTTGGTGTGCCCCATGCCATGATGCACCACGACCAGCAGCACAGCTTATACAGAGGTCAGTAATATTTATTGAAGATATCCTGTTTTAACTGATTGCTGCCTACATCAGCACTGTCATGTAGGTAATCTGTCTATGTGAACATGCTTAGCTATGCGGCATGCCACGCAAACAAGCGTGGCTGGGAAAAAATAAATAAATAAAAATAATGAGACACCCCCCCGTGATGTCATCCACATCTTCTGGAAATATCAACATCATGTAGGAGCCTACACAAAGGTGATATGCGGGCACTGTTGCTTCTTTTAGCAATTCAAAAAATCCACCTCATTTACATACATATAAGTGCTGATAGCCTAGATACTACACAGTTCATAGCCGTGTGAGCTTTGTGATAACATTTATGTACCTTTGTATTGGCCCAATGCAAGGTCCTATGGTATATTTGTGAAAAGCATATTAGAAGTGTTATTTTTTTTTTATATTTCTGTTAGGCATCTTTGCGTACTGCAGTGCATAGCACAAACATGGCAAAATTATTAAACAAAATTATTTATTTTATATATTCCTTCCTTTTTCAGACATCCACAATGTACCGGTTGCACATATATGTCTGTGATCTAACATTTTCTGGGGAGTTATGTCCATATTTGTGAACTTTTACATCCCCTTCTATTCATGTAGACTCCTGTACGTGGAAAAATTCCATGTACACTATGGACACTGACATGGAGTCTATACAGATGCCTTTCTGCTTGTTGGATCACTCCACCTGGGTCATTTGCATAAGATTCAACTGCTTATGCGGTAATTTGCATTCCACGGATCTTTTCCGATTTGCTCTTGCTTGCACACTACTAAGCAATGCTTACTGAATCTAAAATTGTCCGCTCTCATGTACGCATCGCGGCGTGATGCGTACACCCAAAAAAATGAATGTAAGCTTAACTGAATTCCCACCATCTTTTTTTTTTTTTTTTTTTTTTTTTGTATACAGTTTTCGTGCAGTGTGGTTTTGTAATTTTCCTGAGATTGTATTAGTGGATTGACTCTGTAAATGGTCCACAGGGTCAGATCTCTACCACTGTCAACAAATTTGACATAAATTCAAATATAATATAATATTATATTATAAATAAAAATATGGGATTAGGAACTGAAATGTAGAGTACATCTGCACTGATGCTGTTTTCCTCTTGCAAAAATTGTGCTGGTATCAAGCATAGGTCTGTAACAGTGCTAGCATGAATGTTATACATCAAGGTTGGTTGTATTGCATGATTGTACTTAAACAAAAAATGTTTCCTACTCCTCTTCCAGATTTCTCACTTGGTCTGTAGAGAAAGAGAGAAATTTTTGTAGCAAATAAATAGAAAGGCAGTGGTCATTCCTTAGCTATGATTCAGAAAATGTTGTGACTGAGGACTACTGTTAGCTGACCCATGGCTCTAGCATGAGCATTAGCTTATTCATATCTAATAAATGTATCTTGACATTGTTTTGCTTGGTTCCAAGGAAAGTTTGTTTCAACATCTCCTGTGGTAGGTAGTAAGAGAACTGTGATATAAAGTAACAATATGGACTTTTTAACATTAGGTGAGCATTTCCCAGATGTAGATTTTTTGTTATTGTTTTAAATTGATTTGATGACATCCAGATGTAATTTATAATGAAGCCTGCCTCCTGACCATCAAGATGGAATTATAATGATAGAGTCATCACATTTCCTTAATGCCAGTATGTGTTTAGAATAGGCACAATGATATGCACTGATTTCATATGAAAATAGGTTGCCTGCATTTGCTAAACACACACTGATATCATACAAAGAGGTAATTTAATTTTGGAATGGGACATTGCTCAGTGCTTGATTCATTTTGTTATGTAAGTTGTGTAACTTGGAATTTGCTTTGGTGAGGGCTTGGTGACTGTTGGAGATGATAGTTATCTGGAGGAAGATATGATGGTCTTAAGGGGTTAATAGACTAGAACAGTAATGGAGAGAGTGAATACAATTAAGTGAGAAGTGGAGGGATTGGGGATGAGTGTAGGGGAAAAGTGAAGCAGGCAGAGACCAAACAGTGCAGAATATGCATAAATATCAGAGAGCAGGCAATATGCACATACATTGGTGGCACTTTATATTTCTAAACAGTGTTTGTATGTTTGTCCTATAAAATATGTCAGTGAATAATGTGTCATCACTTGTGTAAAATAGTTATACATCCCCTTTTTCAGCTTTTTCTCTTGCCTTGACTGGCAAAATCAACTAGGCATGCTGCAGTACTCTTTGATTACTGACATAAGTAAATATCCAGATTAGTAGTGCACATTTTTTTATTCACAGGCATAGAGCTAAGTGACAACAAGGAAGGCACACATTTGATCTGTCAGGGGTTGCATAACAAAGGTCCATGATTTCCTTCAAGACATTCAGAATATCTGAGTTTTGGTATTGCTATGTATTCCAACTTATCACGAATGAACACAGTCTCTTCAGAACAGTCAGCATTCAGTATCACTCCTTTTGCTTAGTCCTGCACTCAACAATGAGTGCTTTTTGACAGTTTCAGACACAAGACATATGTGTTAAATGCCTGATCATTCAACAGAATGGGCTGTAACCATCTATATCTATATATAACTATATCTATTTATATATCTATCTATAAAGGTTTATTAGCAAAATCAGGAATTGCAGAATATTTTTTGATTAAAAGATCGACTACATATGTCAATTTTAGGAGGTTTGTATATAACAAATTTCAAAAATTATAAACACGGAGATCAACACTGGAAATCCCTAACTTCCAGTTTCGAATGCTTGTATTTCTTTTCAGTTTTTTGCAGGGAGGCTCCACCTTATGGGGCTCTGCACCATCCACACCCTCTGCATATTATATACACCAACTCCAAGATCGCACCATAGTGAGGAAAAGAATACATTTCCCCGATCTCCACTGTACCACATTCTCCATTCAGAAAGTCAGCTTCATATTAGCAAATGTATATTCACATTCGCTAATATAAATTCGATCACTTTCAGTTCAATATGATGAAATGCTGAAAGCAAGCATTTGATGTAACACTATATGAAGATGTCCAATTCCTGAGTTTGATACTAAACCATCTATAGATAGTAATGTATGAACAAATGTGGGTATATATCTATCTATATCTATATATCTACATCTCTCTCTCTCTCTCTATATATATATATATATATATTTATTATATGTAGATATAGATGTAGATATAGATTTAGATACATGCAGACACACACACACACACACACACACACACACACACACACACACACACACACACACACACACACACACACACACACACACACACACACACACAGTGGATATAAAAAGTGTACACACCCCTGTTAAAATGCCTGGTTTTGTAATAT
>NC_056725.1:533161357-533206357 GCF_019279795.1 Protopterus annectens | reverse complement strand
GTGGGTACAGCCTACACCTCTACTTGTAATGATATCTCACCAAATGGCTTGTGGGCCTGCTATGTAAGGAACAAGTAAAATGTTTTCATAGCATTGTATGTTACTGAACCTTGTCACTCATTCTTCATGTAGTCTGATTATTTGCTGGGGCATCATCTGATCTGCCGAGCCCACCTCAAATCATCTTGTGCCAGAGCTTGACCTGTATTTTAACACTTGCACTGCAGGCATTGAGTCAGCCTAACTTAGGCTTCAGTCTGGAGAAGTGATGTCTTTGAGTCATCCTCACTGTGAATCAAGGATGACTGACTAAACATACTGCCTTGATGCTACTACATCAGCTACCATCATCTAGCAATACAGCTCCTTGTGTTTGTGAAACTTGGTACTGCAGGTGTGAAACATGGTACTGCAGGTGTGAAACATGGTACTGCAGGCACTGTCGATTTTTTTAAAGGACAATCAGTAACAGTGCCAAAAAAAAACTGACTCAAAAACAAAATAAATAGTCTCCTATTCTGATCAGTTAAAAAGAAAACATAAAGTTTCAAACACATTTTATCTAAATAGTTCTAGCCTTAGGAAAAAAGTTTTTAAAATTGTTGTGTAGAGATGGATTTAAGGGCAGGGATAGGGTTAGAGTTACAGTTAGCATATATAAGTAAGATGAGCAAGGATAGTTGTCCCCAGTATCACCTTAGATGTGTGCTAACCAGAGCCAGATCCATCACTAGGTGATCTAGGCAGTTGCCTAGGGCCTGTGTTGGCTGGGGGAGCCCTGGCTTACTTAAAGAAATCTCCTATAGGTGAACAAGTAAAATCAGACTTCTGTCACCACACAGCACCTGCATTAGGATCTTGCAGGAGCCTTAACACAGCACAGGAAGCCCCAGAAAATTCAGTGTTAGGACAACTTTTGTAATGCTAGCTCTATTAGAAAATGAAAGGTGTTTTAAGTATTACATCCATGCTGTAACAGATTTGGAACAAATGGAGTCATGAGTGCACCGATACAGAGTAGCAGCCAATCCCCATACCTCTCAGCACAAGAGTGCACAGATACGGAGCATGGGCCAATCCCCATACCTCTCAGCACAAGAGTGCATAGATACGGATCATGAGCCAGTCCCTGTACCTCTCAGCACAAGAGTTCACAGATATGGAAGAGGAGTCAATCCCCATACCTCTCAGCACAAGAGTGCAGAGATATGGATGAGGAGCCAATCCTCATACCTCTTAGCACAAGAGTGCACAGACACAGAGCAGCAGCCAAGGCTCATACCTCTCAGCACAAGAAGTGTGTGTGTGTGTGTGTGTGTGTGTGTGTGTGTGTGTGTGTGTGTGTGTGTGTGTGTGTGTGTGTGTGTGTGTGTGTGTGTGTGATGCAGTTTGGGGCACTGTTTAGTTCAGTGACTTTATTCAGAGATAAACCCTAACCTTAATTATTGACAAGCAAGTGTCTTAATTCTCCACACCAACTGCCAGGTCTCATTTACTTTATTTATTTATTTTTTTTGTAAATCACTGAGGATTACAGTCTATCAATGCCAGTCAAAGAATTTTATTGATGTGCTGTTCAGTGTCAGTGGTGCAACAGGTACCATGCTTGGCTTTAGTGCCGGAGACTGTGGGTTCTCTTTCCACTCCAGGTGGACTGATTGATAACAATTGCCATTTTTTTAATGTGACATAGACTATTTATTCTCCAAGGGCCACAGACACTGAATTTGTACATGATGCACTGGAATGCAATGTTGTTTGCCAGCAGCAAACTCTTCATTAGTTATAGTTCTATTTAATGTGGAATTATTCGGAGGATTTCTACTTCTGCAGAGATTGTGCATATTGACTGATATTGGTAGATTATAACCACAGCAGTCCGAGTGGCGTTTTATGTATTAAATGTTCTGACATGGGTATGTTAAAAACTACAAATTTAAAACACCCTGTAACAAGTGGTACTGGTTTAAACAATGAATATAATTTAATACAATCTGGAAGGTGAATTAAAAAACAAATGCATTTATGCATTGTCCTAAAAATGTGTGCACAGGGCCCATGGTTTGAAAACAGCCCAAAGGACACTAAACCTGACACTGGCCAAATGCATTTTCTATGAATATGGGCTTCAATGCAGTTTCAAGGAATGTGAATTTCAAGGGCAGAGATGTTTACTGTTCTCAGACTGTCTATTTTCACTGTGAGATTGTATTGTTTTGTTTATCAGATGTCTTTTGGTGTTTGTGCTACAACATTTGAAATGAAGGCTTTAAATTAAATCCAAATATGTGTAATCTTTGTAGAAGAAACCACCAACAGATGTGAAGTGTTTATGGTAACTGGGGAGAAATGGCCAAGTAATGGGACAATAGAATGGCTGCAGGGAGTAGGGGTGGGGGCTGAATGCAGCGGGGTCCTTATCCATTACCCTGCCTAGGGACTCATTTGACCATGATCTGGCTTTGGTGATAACCATAATTCTTGTACCGCTCCTGTGCCTAGCTCTAAATCTACCCATGAAGTTACTAAAAACTCTTTCCCTAAAATTACCACTAAACAAAGCACATGGGCACAGTTCATACACAATATAACCCCACATGCACAGCATAAAATCTGTCCCTTTCCCTAGCCTTTACTCTAACCCTAATCTTCAAACACTCACAAGCATGCGCTCATCTCCTCTCATAACTACTGAATGTACATCTTCTCACTAAAAGACTTTGCTCCTTTTGATAACTTCTGCACTTGAACACCAACTTACTCAATCATTTGTAACAGCAAAACCAGCCGTTGACATTCTGTTGATATAGATATAGAAGTACAGATATTTAGTTATACGTGTAAAATGAAGACTAATTTTCTCCCAACCAGATAGTACACAACAAATCCAATGAAATCCAAAAACAGTTCACTACTGGCCGTGGCATTACTATTGTGAATAAACAACAGTCAAATAAAACAAAACAAAACAATTTATTTTCATCAATTTTTCATCATAAACAGTGACTTCTTTAGAACAGAGACAACATGAAAATTAAATCATATATAAGCTTTAAAAATGAAACAGATCAGTCGTGATTAATAAGCAGGCATTTAGAAATGCATGCAATCAATGTTTACAGTGAAAAAATAATAAGATACATTACAATTGTTTGTCTCATTTCCAAACAAGTAACTTTCTTTGCTCCAAAACACATTTAATAATTAAATGCCCATTTAAATCAGGTGGTTGGTTGGTATTTAACCTAGCCTTCCACTTTAATTCTAAGTTTTCCATTTTGTTATTTATGTTTCCACTTCTACAACTATCTGACACAGAATCAGTACCAAAAAAACAAAAAAAATCCACTACACTGTATAAAATGTTTATATCAAACATTTTATTATTGTTACATTTAACAGCATAATACATGCTTCAAAGTTATTAAAGAAAATGCTCACATGATTTATACCTATATAAAATGCTTAACAATTCATGAAGATAACTACAATAATCCATTGAATGCTATTATAAGTTTATCTGGTTTTAATATCATACCAAATACTCATATGTTTAAGAATCAAGATGGTACCATTGTTTAAAAATCACCACCATTGACAGAAGTTACAAGGAAATGTTCCTTTGTCTTTATATGGATTTAACTATACTTGGCTGCACACAGTGGTTTTCTCTAACATGCTTCTCAAATCAAATTCCATTTTTGCCATTAAAAAGTAGTTAATTGCCAGTTATCTGTACTATCCCCAGGATTCAGCAAGCTCTGCACAGTGTGCAGGAATAGTGCAAGAGCTGGTGCACGCAATATGGCCGATGAGCAATCCAGGAACGAGCGCCTGGGATGTGCACAAGCGCTCCTACACTATTCCTGCATGAACACCACTGCTATATGCTAATTACCCCATTTGCTGGTGAAAACCATGAAAATGAGGTGAATTAGTGATCCAGGAAGCAGGCAGGCATCTGTTTAGGAATAGTGTAACCTGCAGAAATGTATTTGGTTACTAACCAAATATATTTCCGCAAATTACAAAACGGAGGCATGATAGCTCCAAAGAAAGCATGTATTCAATATAGTAGGCATGCCAATGTCCAAATATATGGTCATTGGCATGGGAAATAGTTACAAAATTATAAAGAATAACTTTTATTTTTTTTGGCCGATTTTGGCCGTTTAAGAGTAGGGCAGCGGTTTGCAAATGGGATTGGCCTGAAAATATTTTAAAAAGTTGGAAATAAGCTTTTAAACCCAAATCAGCATTTTGCCATGATAGTCAATGGCATGCATAAGACAACAATACCAGGGAATAGTGGTTGCTAAGGGAGAAGGCTGAGTGTCAGTTTTGTAGCCATGCATTAGCAGTCAGTTTTATGTAAATGAGGGGATTGATACTGAATCACAGATTTCCCCTCACTGTTTGCTTGCACCCAACCTTGTAGGTGCAGCAACACCATGGTATAAGCATAAGAGGTAGATGGCCTCATAAGGGGGAATGTCATGCATGCTGTAAGCTTATTGGAACTATGTGGCCTGTGTTTGCCCTTAGCTAAGCACAGCTAAGGAAGGGAGTGTGTCTGAGGCTGCCTAGCAGTGTTTACATTGCCTAAATGCATGTGCACTCCATGTATCGGGTTTAAAAAAAAACACAGGAAATAGCAGCTCTGTTCACATCTGTGCAGCATGCCCTGGGGCTTAAATGGGAAGGCAATGGGAAGGGAAAACAGCAGTAGGAAGGCAATCAAGAAGAACTAGCATAGCTGGCAGGTGAATTGTATCAGAATCAGCCAATTACACAGGCAGCAGCCCAACCCAGCACACTACTATAAACTATGCAAACATGTTTTACTCTGGTTATTCCCACAAACTCTGCACCACCGGTGTACACAGACAGGGAAATTTTACCTGACAAAACTAACAAAATTATAGAGGCTCCTGTCACTCTCATACATCAGGTGGTGAGGATGAAAATGCTGATGATCAACCCACAGTGAGGAGAAGGAGAAGAGTGTACAGACCCAGGGCAACCTACCAGGGGCTACATGAGCTGGAGATAGTGGTGCGCTATAGGGTGGACAGGGACATCCTACAGCAAATTGTTGAGCTGTGCCAGCCACGCCTCACACACAAATCCAACAGAGGGGAACCCATCCCAGTGGATACCAAGGTATGTGTAGGCTTAAGAATACTAGCCACAGATACCTTCCAAAGGTCAACTGGGGATATCATGGGGATCTCACAGGCGTCTGCATCCAGCATACTCAACCACTTCCTGGATGCCATGTCAGCACATGCCGGGGAGCACATATATTTCCTCACCACCCATGAGGCATTGCCCAGCACTATGCATCTCTTCCACCAAATACCAGAATACCCAGAGGTAGTGGGTGCTATAGACTGCATGCACATACACATCAAAGCACCACCCGGCGAGCAGGGTAGGGTCAACATAAACCACAAGGGCTTCCCCTCCATCACCTTCCAGGTCATGTGTGATGCCCAGGGCATTATAATGAATGTGTGTGCTGGCAACCCTGGAAGCTATCACGACTCCCACATCTGGCATATGACACAGCTGTACCAGAGATTTGCCAGTGGGGACATCTCATATGGCCACCTAGTGAGGGATGCTGGTTATGCACTGGAGCCGTGACTGATGACACCCATCAGAAATGCACACACACCCGAACAAGAACTCCATAACGAGGTACACACACAAACCAGTATCATAATAGAGCATGTGTTTGAGATGCTCAAGTCACGGTTCCAGTGCCTGGACATATATGGTGGAGCCTTGCAGAACTCTCCAGCTACATGTACACAACTTTTCATTGTATGTACCATGCTACACAATATGATCCTGTAGAAACAGCTGCAGCAGGAACAGCATAGGGCAGGGCCACACAGCCCCACACCATTGCCAAGACCAGCACAGACACAGAGTGACTCAGAGGAGGAACAACCTCAGCCTGCCCATGTAGGCAAAAGAAGACATGCCCAGTATGCCCAGGCTTTGGCAAAGAGGCAACTCATAGCACATACACTGACATGGTAGGAACCCAGGGAATGACACATCTTTCTGACTTGCACATGCAGTAAAAGGGATGCCAAACATGACACTACCTATGCTTTACCATGTAAAGGGAGTGTACTATGTGCATCTGACATAGTCAGGCCTCCAGCACCATCCTCAATACTGGCACAGCCACAAGGTAAGTCACTCTTTCTATCAATTTCTGAATGGAATAGTATGTTCTGCTAGTTGTATTTATGGTATGGATGTGAGCATGCAAGGGAATCAGGTGGCTGGATGGGATGGCAGCAGATAGTGGACACCTATATGGGCGGCATGAAATCCATAACAAATACTGGTGTCTACAAAGTAGGCAGTATTAGACAAGGTGACAAATCCCGCTGCGGTACATGTGGTGGCCCAAATGTGTGTCCATAGGACACTCAAATGCATGTCAGTGAGGCTCACATAACCAGCAATAGCCTCAGCCAGAAGGACAGGCATAGATGACCATAAAGAAAGGCTGTGCTAAGGCCTCCAATTAATGGCGATGGGGAACAGCCGCTTTCCAGACCTACACAGACAAACTACAACAGGTCTGGCAGTTGTATGTTAGTTCTGAAGGGTAAGCAGTCTGAAACTGAAATGTAGGTCAATAAAACCTAAGATCTGTACTCTCCTGATATTTCTCTAGTCTGCATGATAGGTCAGAATACAAAATGAAATGGAAGCCAACAGAGTACCTGAAATATCAGTACAGTCATAACAAATGTTTACAGTTGTCAGGTGTCCCCCCCCCCCCACAATCCTATTTAGAAATGCAGTAACATATACTTGTGGGTTTAATAACAGTGGAGCACAGATTACCTGAGCTGGCCAAATTTACAGGATAGACTGTTGCATGTTCCCAATATGCGGGACTCTGTGTGTTAGGTTGTTGTGTGTTGTAAATTGCGTGGAAGTGGTCAGCATGTAGGCATGGAAAGTTGTGTCCCAGTGGCCTAGGGCCAGTACTGTCAATAACAGGGCCATGTTCTGACAACTGCAGTGCCAACCACAATGCATCCCAGCAAGACCCAATTCAGCCGTCATCCATACTCATTGTTCAGATGTCAATATCTATCACCATCTGAAAGATGGATATGCCGTGAATGTGGGCCCAGACGTTACACACAGTACACAGGTGGAAGCACCCTAGACAGAATACATAAAATGTAACTGTCAACTGCGCACACCTTTGGACTTGTACATACAGGTTAGCAGCACATTAGTTGTCTGTGTAGTATGGAATACTGATGTAGTCTAGCCAATCCCTGGCAGACCTCAAAAGGCACAGCTATGAAGTAATGAGAGACTGCCTATGTCCTTGCACAAGGAAGCATAAGGGGAATGTTCCACGTATATCTGTGTGTCAGCTGCAAGAAGCTTCCATATCACACATGCACTCAGCTCACCCGACCATCCCCCACAGGTTTATCACAGGTCATATCCCTGCTGTTGGGAATGAGTACTGTATGACTCCCACTTCTGTATGGGAAAACCCACAGAATGCAGCATACTGAAGAGGTGTCCCATGCAGGTGTGTCCCTAGCTGTAAGCAGCACCCTGCCAGCATCCAGAACAATGGATTAATATGGACAGGAACTATTGCCATTAACACCTCGTACACTTACCTTGTCACCAGCGGAATCCATTGGCTCACAGCCTGGGACTGTAGGAGTGACAGAATGCACTTGCCTACTACAGATGCCCTGCATCACTACCAAATACCCTACAGTCCTCTGTCAAAGGCCTGTGCCTCATGAGCACTGCCAATGTATGTTATCTCATGAGGTCCCAACTAACAACATAACACAGTCCACAGAACACAAATGCAAGGCCATGTCGACAAATCCCAGTAGCATGCCCACCATGTCCTTCTGCATGAACTATGGACCAACCCATAAATACCACTGGGATGAAGGGGCAACTATAGGGATACTTCTCAGATATCACTTACATAATGTTTGGAAGAGGATAGAATAACAGAGTGGGGTGGTGTAGAAGCATGGACACCATGGAGTGTGTGAAGTCTGAAACTCTGATGTGTGCCCATACTACCCCCGACTGCAAACCCAGTAATGAGTGGCTACAAACCCACTTGTAAACCACAATGTGAAGGGGAACTGACCAGACATATGAGCCCTGACTCTGGGTAACCTGGGTGAATCTGTACAGCTGAGAGGTATGGCCACAGCAGGATGTCCATTCTGTTATGTCAATAGATGTACAAGCAGGGGATCCTCAGCCACCACAGTACCAAGATACTGGATTATTTGCACAGACCCGTCAGCAAGTGTCTGCAGCTACCCCTCCAGAATGGCATGAGTGTGCAAGAATATGTAGGCTGCAGACCACAATACTGGACACAGCTTAATTCATCTTGTATTTCCCAGAAAATAATTGTGAGCAAATAAGTATATCTGTCAGTAGCTAATGACATAATACATCACAGTGTAAAATGATACATATGTCTGAATATCTCTGCTACCACTAACCATGTAACACAAGCAGCACAGACACAATAGTTACAGTATCCCACTATCTTTCGCCCATTGTGACTCCATATTGTCAACCTATCTACAGATATCCTGCAGAAACAGGCTGATAGCTGTAGGCATAGAACACAAAATCCTGCACTGGAGTACAACCTACCTGGAATGGATTCACACACTCAATACAGAAGGTCATACTGGGCATGCTTCTACACTTAGAGAAATGAAGCCCATGTCTCATAACAACAGTGGACTATACATATCTGTCAGTCGCAGATGTTTATGCAAGCACACCACATTGCACACCATTCATGCTTTACAATCACATTGCATAGGAATACTCACACATATCCAAGGCCAACACACTATAATAGGTCAAACATACACACACAGAGATGTAAGGAAGAGAGAGGCAGACGGTGACAAAGAGATTGCCATCATGAGGCCTGTCCCACCCACCAAACATCCAATTGGCCAATAACACATGATGTGCCGATATAAATCACTGTAGACAGTTGCTTTTGGTAGCCCTCAGCCCTAAATTGTCTGTGGTGCTTGTAATAACTGTGTAACATGATAGCACAAATCAGTATTCATCTAGCATTTGTATACCCAGTCCTGTCAAATGTAAAGTTGTGTGTGACTGAGTGTTGTGTGTGTGTTTCCATAGGAATGGTTTTTCGCCCATACACACACACTGCACTTCCCATAGGCTATGCTAGCACTCATGCTGATGTCAGTCACCTTGAAATTACCCTCTGGCCAATTCCCAACCCCATAATCTCTGTGGTGCTTGCGATAACTGTATAATGCTATAGTATAACATACTAGTTAGGTAGGAGTCCTAATTCCTGACATGGCAACTGTGAAACTCTGTGTTTTCTGTGTGCGTGTGTGTGTGTGTGTGTGTGTGTGTGTGTGTGTGTGTGTGTGTGTGTGTGTGTGTGTGTGTGTGTGTGTTTACAGATTAATGATTTTGAGGTCATTCACAGTCACTATACCTCCCATTGCTCTACCTTAGCAAGCCTGCTTTGTTAGATAGAGGTTTGAACCTCACCCCTTGCAAATGTAAATGTGTGTTTAGGGTAAGATTATTTTTGGGATCTATCACCCACTACATCACGCAGTGTCAGTATTTACAATAGCTGGTTATGTTCCTCACCTTAGAAATACCTTGGGACAACATTGATCCTATAAGCTCTGTGGCACATGTGATAAATGTGGTACACTGTAGTAACAATACATAACTAGGTAGGGGTTTGAATCTCAGTACAAGCAAGTGTGTGTCTATCATCAGTATCTTGTGTGGAGGTTGCTGTGATTGTGTAATAACAGAATGCATTGTGGAGTGGGTCTTGCTGAATTATTATATTGAGGATCTAGTATATGTCACAATGTCTACCTTACAAAGACAACAGATGTCAAACACCAGAGAGGCTGGTGTAGACAATCCATAGCCCTACATGGGACATTATGGATTGGTGAACAATATAGGCAACCCTTGTATTACTTAGAGAACACTCTCCATCCATGTCTCATACACAAACAAACTTGGCTTGGCAACAACCACTATATTGGTAGTTCCCTGCTTATTGCCTCACAGATAGTAACCATGGTGTGATTGCAGTGGACTACATGCCTGTTGACCACAACAGTGCCACTGACATCAGAAAGTACTGTGATGTGTTACATCTACTGACTGTGTGTTATCCATCAAGTAAAAGGACAAGGCACCCTGCTCCATCCCTACAGTAGGCAAATAAATGCTTACAATGGTCCTTTTGCTATTTTCCACACTGGATGCCTGCAACAACTGTAAAGTCTGCCTTATACCCATGCCCTGTATGGACATATGACACTAACTCCACTGAATACCTGTATCAATATGTCAATGTAGGTGTAAGCACAACCTCAGTTCCATATCCAGGTCTCCCCAAATAAGGTCAGGAATGCTGCATCCGAAGATAACAATCTGTACATACAACATGCCCCGGAGACCTCAAGTACACTTCCAGACATCAAAGAACAAGCATGTGGGATATGTGCACAACCTAGACACTGTCCATGTGATGGAATATAGATCACATACATGGGAAGCAGTGCACATCATTGACCACCCACAATAGTAACCCAGATGAGTGGATGATGAAAATAATACCCACCTGTGGGAACCACTCCAGGGACTCATGTGGCCTGATGCCAAGGTATTCCCTTTGCCTAGCCGTGTACAGCCTTCAGGCCCATTCACCTACTGCAAACCTATGAATCAATGACTCTATGCATCGCAGTACTGGCAAGTGTGTGTGTGTGTGTGTGTGTGTGTGTGTGTGTGTGTGTGTGTGTGTGTGTGTGTGTGTGCGTATAGAGATTAATGGTTTTGAAGCCATTCACAATCACTACACCTCCCATTGCCCTACTTTAGCATGCCTGCTGACGTCATTCACCTTGAAATAACCCTTTGGCCATGTATCAACCATATAAGCTGTGTGGTGCTTGTGATAACTGTGCAATACTGTAGTGTAGCAAGCCAGTTAGGTAGGAGTTCTAATCCTGATCTTGCCAACTGTGATAATGTGTGTGCATGTGTGTGTGTGTGTGTGTGTGTGTGTGTGTGTGTGTGTGTGTGTGTGTGTGTGTGTGTGTGTGTGTGTGTGTCTTCGTTGACACCTGCTTTTGTGGACATTCACATGTACTACACTTCCCTTATCCTCCTTTAGCACTGTTGCTGATGTCACTCACCTTCAAAGATACCTTTGGACAACTCTTTAACATGTAAGCTCCATGACATGTGAAAAAAATGCATAATACTGTAATAACAATACATAATCAGGTAGGGGTTTGAAACTCAGTACTGGTAAGCATGTGTTTGTATGTGTGTCATCAATAACCTGGGTGAGTGTTGGGGTGATTGTGTACTGACAGGATCCATTGCAGTGTGGGTTTTGCTACATCATTATATTGAGGACCTATATGTCCCATTGTCCACATTACAAGGCCAACAGTTTTCAAATGCTGTAGAGGTTGTTGTAGACAATCCTCAGCCATAAATATGTACAGCCATGTACAATTACTATGTGACAGTATGGATTAGTAAACAATATAGGCAATCATTATAATACCAAGATACCACTCTCCACCCAGGGGATCATACACACACACGCTTAGCTCTTACTCACTTCCTTTCTTACTTTGTCTCTGTCTCTCTCTCTCTCTCTCTCTGGTGGATGTGGAAAAGTACATCTGTTTTGCTTAGGCAGTAGCTTGAGTTTTGTCAGTAATGCTCATGATCAGCTGATGGCCTGTGCACAAATTGCAGTTCCCCACTTGCTAATTGCATGTGGAACAGCTGTGGTATCATTCCTATAGCTAATTGCATGGAAACACACTCCTATAACTAAGCACTTCATGTGGGTGTTGGCCCTTTTCCTTCACTGTGAACAGGACTTCATGTGAGTGTTTGACAAACAGCATCACAGAGGGTAGCTGGAAATACCTCTTACAACATGCAAAGGGGAGACAGGCCAACAAACAGGAGGGGGATGTTCCAGACATGGGGACAGATGTAAGCACTGCTATTCTACGTATGAAGTATTGTTGGTTTAACATGATTTGTATGGATATGGCTGTTCTACATGATTTAAAGTCTGACATGACAGTGTTATGTGGTTGAGGAAACTCTCACCTGTAGGGCTATCTATAGACTCCCCAGAGTTTGGAGTCTTACATGTGTTGTATTACTCACACATTTCCTATCTTTAGAAATGCAGTAGCATACTCTGATGATTGCAGTCAGTACATGGTGACATCCATATGAGTTACTAACTTCATATCCCTCAGAAGAGATATGTCACAACAAACCCTGTTACACCAGGACATTTCTCAGTTTATCACAGAAATATGTCAGTATTGGCCATGTGTTTGATCCTTCGTCCCCCAAGTCTGTAACCCTTTGTCCATATGTCATGCAGTAAGAGGTGCATATGTACAGTATATCATTATTTACTGACATCATACCTGATAAGCCAGTGAGATATCAGACTGCTAGACATGTTATGTATAGTAGGCTTTATATTTGAGGATAAAATCTGGACATTCTGTTGTAGTGTGTACAGTAGAGGTCTGTGTACTTATGGTGATTATTGACATTATGTGCATTGTGAATATGTTACTTGGCCTGTGTACAGACTATGGTAGATGTCATTGTTCTTGGTCCTGTTCTATCTGATGTTGCATGCTGCTCTAGTTTATGGTAGCCTATCACCGTACGTGTTTGTAGGGCCAGACTGACAAATGTCCCATACCACAGTCAGGCATCTGACTACACTGTGTATTGGCCCAGTATATGTAGGGTTACTGTGTGAGTTGCAGATATGAGGATGGTTTTGTTCACACACTCCATATACTGTAATATTAATTAGGCTTACCATAATGTGACTGTGACTGTGTTCAGCTTGGTTGTGGGTATGCACTTTCACACTGGTGTCTGTTACTCCATGCTGTTACATGCCTGTAGTGCCTGCTATATTTGCAAGTGCATGTGTATTCCCCCATAGGAAATTTGGGTCATTGTTGTGGCAGTCTGCCTGTAGTTTGCACTGTGCTTTGTGACATGCCTAGCAGCATAATGTATTTACTTAATGTGATGTTATGACCAGATATTTGTCAGATGTACTGTTGCCTGGCCACCATAACTGTTGTGTATTTCTGACAAAGCAGTGGGATGCTGTAAAGGTGTATGTCACTATCTAGTAGGAAATATGTGGGCTTGGGACCTCTGCTCCTCCAGTTAATATGTGGTAGGACAGACACATACACACACACACACACACACACACACACACACACACACACACACACACACATATATATATATATATATTAATATGTATATAAATCAATATGCAGATATATATATATATATATATATATATAGATATATAAACATATATGGGTATGTACATGTATACATATATCTACATATGTATTTATATATATATATATATATATATATATATATATATATATATATATATATATATAGATAGATATATATATATATATAATATGGTTGGGAGGGTGGCCTAATGTTTAAGGTGTTTGTCTTACAAACACAAGGTGTGGGGTTTGAGTCTCACAATGGATAACTGGCTTGGCTTAAAATGGCTCATGAGGGCAGTTAGCTTAGTACTAATCTATGAACCTATATATATATATATATATATATATATATATATATATATATATATATACATATATATATATATACTTGTTATGTGTAAACATGAGTGTTATATATACCTTACCAGATATATACCACCATATTTATCTGATATGTGTATATTAAGATATAACAACATACTGATTCTACACTATTTTCACTAACAAGCAGTACACAATTGTAGATGTCAAAGCAGTTGTTCAGTACTATTCAGTATATGGACTATCAGATATATTGGAAAAAAACAACAAGCATCTTCACAGCTTGATGGCTTAGTGGTTAACTGCTAGGATTATAGTGTACAGGGTCCTGGGTTCAAAACCCATAAGGGCTGTTTATTTTGTTGCTAGGCAGAACAAGGACTGTTGGATACAGTGTGGTTAAGGCAGTTTTGAGCAGCTTTAAGTGGGTTTGCCCGACGGTAAGCAGTACTAACGTATGGTCAAATGAACAGGCGCTTATACCGTGTAGGCTTTGCTTATCAGTACGCAAATCTGCTTAGCATTTATATTTAAGCAATGCTTACACCTGCTAAGCATGGGCCAGCCTTGGTAACCATTGATTATATTCCAGTCTGATGAAATAGCAGGGTAATGACATCTTTAATAAGTGTATTTAATTCCATGTACATGACATGCTTCTATGTGCCGTCATCACAGTAGCAAAGGGTGTGAGTATATTGTATGGGACACCTGAGGATATATGGCTAGTGCAACAATCTTTTCCATTTGTATGTGTTTCATATATAGGTAGCATCCCAGGTGCAGTCACACTTGCATGTATTGTATTATTACGTTACTACTGTTAACAGTGCTTTCCCAAGTAAGAGTATATTTCGGATTGTAGTACTGGAACCATGCACCCCTGCATTGCAAAGCTGGACTCTGAGTACTGACTATTGTGTTATTGGTGTGTGAGCTGTATGCTATTAAGTATCTGCTACAAAATATTGATCTGATATGTGGATATTAACTGTAGACTACTATGTGTATAGGACATTTTATTGAGGGCTGCTGTCATGTAGTAATGGTATACCTATCAGTGTCAGATGTCTGTCAAAACATTCATCCTAATGCATAACTTGTTGGCTAGCTGATTTCTGTCTGTCCTCTCTACAGATGTGCAAATGTCAGGTATCCATATTGGTTGCTTACAGGCAATCTATGCTTGACTGACACATCTGCCCAGCTGTGTTATGAATGCTACAGCTAGGAAACCCCACCCTGTATGCACTACATGCCATGCATACCTCAGCTAGACTACCACAATCAACAGAACATGCTTGGGTACAGGTCTCCAACCCAGACACTGATTATGTTATGTAATATATGTTGCATACATGTCAATTGGAGCACCTCACTGGCCCTCTGCAAGAGACAACCAGATAATTGGATGTTGCATTTAACTGTCACCCTGAGGATCACTCACATGGCATCAGTTGATAGATTGCCTGCTGACAAATGTCAGGTGGAATGATACCACTGTACCCACATCCCCTACTCTTCTCATCTATCCATGGACAATATCCTGGTTCCCATCTAGGAACACCTGCACCTATGTACCCGAGTACTGACAAATGTGTCAGTGTGCATTACTGAGAATAACAGTGTCTGTGTGTTTGTAAACTTGTACTTGATAATACCCTGAGGGCCTTCTCACACACTACACCCCCATTGCCATAGTTAGAAATGGCTGCTACTGTAATGGACATTAAATGTACCTTGTTGCACTCTTCACCCTATGGGCTACCTGGAGCTTGCAGTACCAGCACAACACTGTTGTACAAATGGGTAGATAGGCATGGGTTGCCCTCTGAGTCCTGGCAAGTGTGTGTATGTGTGCAAGTGTGTATATTTGTAGGATACAGCATTATGACGCCACATTCTCCAAATACAATACACCTGGCCATACAGTATAAGGAATAGTGATGTTTCTGACATTAGGAGAGCCATGACAAACCATCACCCTACTATCCCTGTGGCATATGTAATAAATGCATATTCCTGTAGTAGCACTGATGAGATAGACAAGGGGTTGTATTGCAGTCCTGGTCAATGTGTGATTGTGGGTATGTCAGAGTATTATCATGGGTTTCAGTGAGTAAGATATCCAGTGTGAGGTGTGGGTGCTGGTTATCCTGTCTTTTCACCATGGTACCCCCAGTACATGTCCCAAGGTCTACTGTATGAGGACCACTGTCACCATTAACCATACAGGTAACTGATTACACTATCCAGCCCAATGATGCATGTGCTGTGTGCAAATTATCTGTAACAGAATGGACTCACTGACAAGGTAGTTAGCACTGCTAAACACAGGTCTCTCAGATGTGTCTATGACTGTTATGTGTTTGTCAATATGTATATGACAGTATGTCATACTATGTATTGTTCATTAACACCCAGTACATCCCCCATTACTACACTGTAGCAACAGACTATGTTATCTGACATATGCATGAAGATACTTTACAGATGAAGATGGATAAGCAACAGTGGTCTACTAATGTGCCCTGGGACCTTATCTACACTCTCAGGTTCTTGGCTTGGCTGGTGGACAGGTGCCCCAAGGCTGGTGAGAAGCTCCTCAGCATGTGTCAGTGGGGGCTACATGGTATGACCCCCACCTGTGGCTAGCTGGTCCATCCTAACTGGAGTAGCACGCTGACAGGTGTGACAGATGAGGTCAGTGCAACAATGTCACACCTGCTCATAACTGCAGTTATGCAGGCCAAAATCATTTACCATGTGGATGAGCTCATTCCACAGGGCAGTCCTCTCCTGCAGATTATGGGCCGTACACCCAAAGAGGGTTCTGTGGTGATGCATGAGGTAGTTGATTAGTATTTCATTCTCCTGTGGAGTATAAGCAGGGAGACGCTCCCGTGACATGGTACCCGGAAGACATAAACAGGAAAAAAGGTCTGAGGACATCATATTGCAAGGATATAATAGTTGTTAATTGACATCTCTCTCTCCCCACTACCATATCTGCAACAATAATCTGAACACACAAATCAATGGGTATGTTTACACCAAACCTACTATTGGGACATATATCCTGTTGTGCAACAAATATTGAAATGTGTTTCTATTCATGTTCCATGTTGAAACACTATCACTGGTGGCCTGTTGCTAACAGTGTAACCTGCATGCCATTGTAATGGCCACTGTAGTTCCATATATGCATGTGTTCTGCTTGCTATGCAACTGTTCCAAATCTGGTGTTTTGGGTTAATGGGAATAACTATGCATGCTGTTATAAATAATCCTGGATTGTGTTGACTATTCCTACCCACACATGTTCTAAAACTGCAACACAATAGCATGTTTGGGAAGGCTATTCCCAGCAGACCCACCTCTCCCACCTCATCTGGCCATGGCACCACTCCACAGCACATCTGGGACCCAACTCGAGACCTCCTCATCTGCTGGTTCTGCACTACCTTCAGGTGGAAACCAGGAGCACACACAGGCAAGATCCTGTCACCTGAAGTCAGGTCCAGGGTCTGGTGCATAGGGAGCTCCGTAGAGAATTGGGGAATCTGCTACACCACCTTGAGGTCCTCATGACACCATTAGAGGGTCAGCCTGCCCCTCCTGCTCCCCCCCCAGCACAGCCACCTTCAGAGCCATGAAGGTGCAGTGGTGGTGACTGCCCATGGGTGGGGACCTCAGTCCCACTGTTTCCATTTAGGGGCTCATGGGTTTCCAATTTCCAAACAACCTTCCCAGTCCAAGGTGTTTACCACATGTGTCATATACTGCCCGTGTATGCTGTCTTGTCTATCTTGTCTGTCTTCTGACCGAACCTACCTCCCCAAACTTACCTTCTATTCTTCCCCAACATCCTACTCTCACCTTAACAAATAAAGGGCAATCTGTTCTCAACACAAATTTCACACAATACATAACTTTCCATTTCACACCCACTTACAACTGCTTACAGGTGCCTTAATCACTCTGTATCCAACAGCCCATGCTCTGGCCATCAAATAAAATATCAGCCCTTGCAAGTGTGTAACCCAGGATATATATATATATATATATATATATATATATATATATATATATATATATATATATATATATATATATCTACATATATAAGAATACGCATGATGTGCAGAGCTGTAGTAACTACAGAGAGATTAAATTGATCAGTCACAGCATGAATTTAAGAATAGTGGAAGCTAGGTTAAGAAGGGAGGTGATGATAAGTGATCAGCAGTTGGGTTTCATGCCAGGAAAGATCACTACAGATGCAATATTTGCTTTGAGAGTGTTGATGGAGAAGTTCAGAGAAGGTCAGAAGGAGTTGCATTGTGTCCTTGTGGACTTAGAGAAAGCATATGGCTGGGTGTCTAGAGAGGAGTTGTGGTATTGTATGAGGAAGCAGCCGGGAGTGTCAGAGAAGTAAGTAAGAGTGGTACAGGATATGTACGAGGGTAGTGTGACTGTGGTGAGATCTGTGGTGGGAGTGACGGATGCATTTAAGATGGAGGTGGGATTACATCAAGGATCAGCTCTGAGCCCTTTCTTATTTGCAATGGTAATGGACAGGTTGACAGACGAGATCAGACATGAGTCCCCGTGGGCTATGATGTTTGCAGATGAAATTGTGATCTGTAATGAGAGTAGGGAACAGGTGGAGGTAATCCTGGAGTGGTGGAGATATGCTCTAGAGAGAAGAGGAATGAAGGTCAGCAGGACTAAGACAGACTATATGTGTGTGTGAATGAGAGGGTGGATAGAGGAGGATGCAGGGAGTAGAGTTGGTGAAAGTGGTTGAGTTTAAATACTTGGGATCAAAAGTTCAGAGTAATGGTGAGTGTGGAAGAGAGGTGAAGAAGAGAGTACAGGCAGGATGGAGTGGGTGGAGAAGAGTGTCAGGAGTGGTTTGTGACAAACGAGTACCAGTAAGAGTGAAAGGGAATGTCTACAAGAGGGTAGTGAGACCAGCTATGTTATATGGGTTGGAGACAGTGGCATTGACAAAAAGGCAGGAGTCAGAGCTGGATGTGACAGACTTAAAGATGTTAAGATTTGCACTGGGTATGATGAGGGTGGACAGGATTAGGAATAAGTATATTAGAGGGTCAGCCCAGGTTGGAATGTTTGGAGACAAATCCAGACAGGCAAGATTATGTTGGTTTGGACGTGCTGAGGAGGGATGCAGAGTATATTGGGAAAAAGATGCTAAGGATGAAGCTGCCAGGTAACAGGAAAAGAGGAAGGCTAAAGATAAGGTTTATAGATGTGGTGAGAGAGGACATGCAGGTGGTTGGTGTGACACAGCAAGATGCAGAGGACAGGAAGAAATGAAAACAGATGATCCACTGTGGCGACCCCTAATGGGAGCAGCCGAAAGAAGAAGATATATACATAAATATATCTACATATATTTATTTATTTATTTATTTCCAGTTTGATAACCGGGGAAGTCCACTGGGCCCGAAAGCCCGTTTTCAGTGGAGGCCCGGGGAGAAAAGCTCCACGATAATACATTACACACAAAAACACAGCAGAAAAGATCTAAACTAATACATACAAAAACACACTCTGTTCTAATAGCATAATACTTTAACAAATTCCAAACAAGAAAGAGAGCATTGGGGACAAAACATAAGAAAAAGATATATTAGTGAAACTGTGAATGTTAGTAAAGTGGGAAAGGAAAGGAAATTATAGAAAGAGTTTGAATGCAAGAGCAGGGATGCATGGGAGAAACGAATAAGAAGCAAAGAAATTAAAGGAGAGGAGTAAGAACAGGATAGAAAAGAACAGAATACTAAATGTTCAAATTATGGATGAGTCCAGGAGACCACCTTGAGGAAAAAAAAAAGAAAAAGTCAAAAGATTTAAGGAGAGAGTAAGCATAGCACTTGAAGAAAAATAAAGGGTTTATTCAGGGAGGAAGGAGGAGATAATGTAGAAGAGAGGGAGCTAGGGAGAGAGTCAGAAGAAGGGAACCAGGGGTGGAATGGAACTAGGATAAATAGAGATCTAGGTAGGAAGTATACAATTACATTTCCAATTTTGGAAAAGGTGAGAATGAAGAAGAGATTTAAAGTGTTCATAGCTTGTAGTGGCTCTTAGAAGGGAAGGAAGTTCCATTTTTGCTGTAGTATGGGAAAGTAGGATGGGTTTGTAAACTGAAATAAGATTTTGGTGGCTAGATCTTAGGGGCCTTGGAGGAGTGTATTTGGTTAAGGTATTAGATAATGCTGGGCAAGCAGTGGGTTTAAAGATTAATTTGTGTGCAGTAGTAAGTTGGAGGAAATTGAGTTGATTAGGAGTTCTAGCCATTGAAGACTACGGAGGCAGATGCAGTGGTGTATAGAATGATTTTGTAGTAGCAACTTTCAAGTTTTGTGGAGATAGAAGAGGAGAGATTGGATAGAAGAGGAGCACCATACAGCAGAGAAGGGAGAAGGAAGGTAGTGGCCAGAGTTTGTCTTGAAGATGGAGTAAGAAAGTTTGCATTTCTATAAAGCATACCGAGCTTCTGATGAGTTTTCTTTATGTTAAGTTGAATATGAATATTAAATTTCAAGTGTTCATCAATGGTTACTAATTTAGCACTACTAACAACTTCTATAGAGGACTGGGAGAGGCTGGAAATTATGAAGGATGACTTATCAGGAGTCAGAGCTTTTGAAGGGGAGAAGAGAATGATGTGGGATTTATTGGCATTGAGGAAAGATGATTTTGAAGCATCCAATTTTCTATGGTTGTGAAGGCCAATTGGGTTTTGGCAGATAACAGTGGAGTCATCTGCGTATTGTACTATTTGAGGAAGAGGAATAGAAGAGTGGAGATCAATGATAAAGATGTTAAAGAGCAAAGGCCGAGAATAGAACCCTGAGGGACTCCGGTGAGAGTAGGTAGGAATTTTGAGGTACCAGTTTTCCATTTCACAGCTTGGGATCTATCAGAGAGATAACTGAACCAAGAAAGAGAGTTGTGGGAGAGATTGAGGTTAGAGAGGTGGTTGAGAAGGAGGGCTTGGTTGACAATTTCTAGGAAGGAATGAAGAGCGGTTATAGTACTGTGGCCAGGCCAAAACCCATGTTGTGAGGGAGAGAGGAGATGGTTATCGAGAAGGTAGGGCATGAGTTGCTGGTATATGCATTTTTCAAGAATTTTCGAGATTGGGGAAAGAATTGCTATTGGGCGGAAGTTAGAGATGGTATTATTTTTGCCTCCTTTATGGAGGGGCAGAATGTGGGCAGCTCTCCAAAGTTTGGGAACATAAGATTCTTGGATGGATCTATTGATGAGAATGCTGATAGGTATGGCAATGCCATTAGCTGCAAGCTTGAAAGAGTGATGGAATGTTGTCAGGGCATTGGAGCATGGTTTGAGTTTGAAGAAGATGTTTGATACTGGTGGTAGACACGGGATGTAGAATGAAAATGGGAGGTGGGTTATAAGAGTTGGAGTGAGGGATGGGTGTAGAAGGATGCTTTGGGTTAGGGGGTGGAAGAGGAGAAGGATTTAGTCAGTTCAGCTATTGAGCCAGTAAAAAACGAGTTAAAGAGGTAGCTATTTCAGTGTCAGTCTTATTATTGTCTGGACAGGGATTGGATTTGTACCTGGAGGATTATTTGTGAGGGAGGACTGAAGTTTGCCGTAGTAAGATTTCTTATCCTTTATAATAAGTATCCTTTTTATGGGGAGGGGGCTGGGGAATCTAGGATTTTAAGGAAGGTAGTATTAAAGAGTTCAAGGGCTTCATCTAAGAATCCCAGTTTGTTAGTTGAAGGGTTTCTGAAAATAGAGAAGGATTAAAATTAGTTAGGTTGCGAGTAGACATATTGTTGTTGGTGTGGGAGCTGTTGGGTTTTACGGTAAATAAAGGCTGGGAGATGATCATGATCAATCAGGTAGGGTAACCTGAGTTGGAGATATTATTAGGGTGGCTGACTAGGATCCAGTCCAAGATGGACCCTGGAGGGTTGGTTTTGTTAGGTCTGGTAATGTTGTTTATTAGTTGAGTAAAATTATAAAGATTGATAGACTGAATTAATATTGTTTGAGGCCCAACAGAGAATATTCTCTAGGGTGGAGGTTGTCTCCAGGAGGGATATAGATGGCTATAATACAGATACTTTTGTTTAGGCGATCGGACCTGAGTGCTTGGTAGCCAGGTGGTAAAATTTCATTGTGGGGGTAGAGGGAGAGAATGTGTTAGTTGGTTGGCCCAGGGTTGGGATGGACATCTCTCCTGAGAGACTGAAACCTAGAATTACGGAGTAAGTAAAAGGTAGAGATGTAATTTACATTTGAGTGGGGGGCCTTTTTTGTAGAGTGTATGTGTTTTAGTTTAATTAAAGTAAATGATGGATTTGTTGAAGGAGGGAGGGGGATATCAAATAAAAATGGAGATGATGAAGAGAGAGAGGAGATAGAGAGGGAGAGTGGGGAGAAAAGAAAGAGTGTGTGTGGTATTGAATAAAGAAGCAAGGCATGTAAAAGAGGTGAGATAGTGTGGAGAGTCATGGGAGAGGTAGTGTAGGATAGAAAATGAAGATAGGGGTGGTAGGCTGTTTAACAGGTCAACAGTAATGAAATAGCAGCAAACTCAGGCGTGAGCAATAGTACAAACAATTCTATAAGCGAATATCTCAGTAAGTAAGTAGAAGAGTGCAACAAACCAAATAAGATCAGTAAAAAATGCAAAACAGTACTAAGGAATAAAGAGTCCATCAACAGGGGGTCAAAATATAGCCTTGTGCAGCTAGTGCTGAATCCTGATGTAACAAAGGGGGAGGGGTGCAATCACCTCTCTGGTTCCATCTCTTAGTTCCATCTCTTGGGGTATAAAAATCAGGGTTCTGTTAAAAGCAGAGGAAGGCAAGGCGATTTTTCCATATACCGATTCTCAAAAAGCTTTAATCTTTCTTTGTATTTGCTTAGCAAGTCCATGAGTAGTACAATGAATGACAGCCGCAAACCCTTTGACCCAGATATCTACATACTGTAGCGATGTCGCCTCACAACACAAGACTGGCCGGTATATTCTAGCAATCTGCGGTAGCCAGCACGAACCAACCAGCACATCCAGAAGACAGCGAGACAAAAAGAAAAGAACTAAACACAAGGAAGACCCAAGGAAGACCAAAACAAAACACACCCAAAAAACATTGTAAAGCGATTATTCATTCAGCAGCAATGAAAGGAACACACACACACCCCACTCATAACGAACACACACACTGCGAAAAAAGACCCATTCATTCAGCATTGACCACACATATATAAATACATTTTCCCTACTGTTGAATGAGTGTGCTGCATATGTTTGAGAAAACATCACATTTGTGTACAGCTCACATGGCTTAGTGGTAGATCATTGTGGCTAGGGTGTGTAGGGTCCTGGGTTTGAGAATTGCAAGGGCACTTTAAGCGGTTGTAAGTGGGTTTGCGTGGGTTTTCGCAATGGTAAGCAATGGTAACTTCCTGTTAAATATGCTTACAGACAGTTAGTCTGACAGTGCTTAATATGTGTAGCCATTGCTTGCCGCAGCACAAACAGGCTGAAACCAGCTTACTACTGCTTAAAAGTGCTTACTCCTTCTTACCGCCGTGCTAATTTCTTTAAAGGAAAAGAAAAAAGGGTTGATAGGAAATTGGTGAAAAAGGGGGCATGCAGAGGGAAAAACAATAGGAAAAGTAGCTAGGGATGTGCAAGATGAGTTTAAGAAAGGTCCATAGCTGTTTGTTTCTTCTGCAGCAACAGTTGTGCATATGCACTGAATTCAGAGATAGATTTGGACACTCAAACCCCTGAGAGAGGGGTGAAGACAACAATAATATATTGTGAAGCCAGTTAGACCAGATTACATGTGTCCAGTGGACACATGTGAAATGGACAGCTATGAATGGGGCGAATTTTTTTTGCACAGATTGCCCCTTTTTTTTAAGGTGAGAGTGATATGTTGGGGAAGAATAGTAGGTTTATTTGGGGAGGTAGGTTGGGTAGGAAGACAAACAAGACAGACAAGACAGCATACAGGAGTGGTATATGACACATGTGGGGGTAAACACCTTGGATGGGGAGGGGTGTTTGGAAATCAGAAGCCCATGAGCCCCCAAATGGAAACAGTGGGACTGAGGTCTCCACCCATGGGCAGTCACCACTGCACCTTCATGGCCCGAAGGTGGCTGCACTTGGGGCTGAGCAGGAGGGGCAGGCTGACCCTCTAAATGCATCTCACAGCCCTCAAGCTGGCATAGCAGATCTCCAAACTCCCTTCGGAGCTCGCTATGCACTGATCCCTAGACCTGACTTTGAGTAACAGGATCCTGTGCGCGCCCACTCCCAGGGAGGATGATCCCCATCCCCTGAGGCAGTTCAACCCGAAGGTGGTGCAGGACCAGTGGACAAGGAGGTTACGGAGTGGGTCCCAGGCATGCTGGGGCCTGGTGCCATGGCCAGATGAGGTGGGAGAGGTGGGTCCACTGGGACCAGCCTTCCCATATGTGCTATGGTGTTGCAGTTTTAAAACATATGTGGGTTAGTAGTAGTCAACACAATCCAGGATTAGTTATAACAGCATTCATAGATATTCCCATTAACCCAAAACACCAGATTTTGAACAGTTGTATAGCAAACAGAACACATGCATATATGGAACCACAGCGGCCATTACAATGGCGTGCAGGTTACAGTGATAGCAACAGGCCACCAATGATAGTATTTCAACATGGAACATTAATAGAAACACATTTCAATATTTATTGAA
Organism: Protopterus annectens; assembly: GCF_019279795.1. Lineage (NCBI taxonomy): Eukaryota > Metazoa > Chordata > Ceratodontiformes > Protopteridae > Protopterus > Protopterus annectens. The sequence continues at coordinate 533,181,846 of NC_056725.1, read as the reverse complement.
CAATAGGACATATATCCCAACAGTAGGTTTGGTGTAAACATACCCATTGATTTGTGTATTTAGATTATTGTTGCAGATATGGTGGGGGTGAGAGAGGTGTCAGTTAACAACTTATATATCCTTGTAGTACTCACAACTTTAATGATCATTGCTCTAATCATTGAGGTACAGGTATTATTACAATACCTTATGGCCTTGGTTTGGGCAGTGGTATGTTTGTACACAGTGTATATTTCAACTGTCTTATAACTAAACCCTTACATCTCTTACTTGGCAGACCTGTGAAGAGAATGTTTGTTAACACTACTTCTACACATATTCCCAGATTCCAGTTAATATTATGCACATACCTCTCAATCTCTTAATGCATACACTCTGGACAAAGCTTGATAACATGGGGGTACAAATAGGAACATGTTTTGAATATTGTTGTCATAAACTTGGAGAGTTGCATGAGTGACAGGATTTTTTTAAATATACTTTTTCTGAAGGTTTTGAGGTCTGAAAATCAAATGTATGTCATTATTTTGGGGCTACAATTCTGAGATCATCCCAATGATTTGCCAGGGTACAGAGGAACAGGCAGAAAATATGAGCCAATTATCTGGACATTCTGAAAACTATGTATAGTTGAGAGGTATGATTATGCATACAGCTTACTACCACTCCCAGGATTCGAACCATGACTGTGTCTGCTAAAAATACAACAATTTAAGTTACAGTAGAGTGTGCTATTTGGATATTGCTGTCTTTCTCTTTAGTGTTTTCTGTCTAAGTCTGTCTTGGTTGTACAATCTGATCTTGTACAACAGTCTTATACAGACATTCCTAGACATTTTTTTTATGAAGCACAGTGTGGGTAACAGTGGTTAATACATCACTACTATTCAGAGAATGCAACAATAAATGCTGTACAATACCAGAGTAAACACAAGCAGTCCAGGATTTCGAGCTTTATTGCCAGGCAGTTAGTTTTATTTAAATATGACCTATATGGGACTATTACTGTCATATTGTCTGGTTTATTCAGTACAATCCATACAACAGTTTTTATACTGCCAGATGACTTTCTACTACTTTATATTTATTTGGTATGACTACTACAAGCAGGATTGTTACTCACCAGCCTCGTGACACAGCCTTTGCAGCCTACTAGCATGGGCTTCCTGATTCACAGCCCGCTCAGCTGCAGCTGTAAAGGACATAGAGACATATTAAGGCATACCTATCCATCACATATACACGCTGGACTTTAGTAAATAGTAATGGTATGACTACTTACACACTCCTGGGACATCACCCCTCTGCCTTGCTTCTTGGACCCACTCGTCCAAGACCTCCCTCTTTCTCCTCTTCAAGTTGGCATAGTGGTACCTGACCTGCTCACCAGTCCGAGGGATACCATTGGCACTGGTGAGATCACAGGCAAGATGGTCCCAGGCTTCCACTTTATATTGGGAGCCCTGGTACTGGCCCTGCAACAGTCTTTCATCATGTTTTTTTACCAGTAGTCCTACCATGACCTTGGACTCCTGTATGCCCTAGCGCTGTGCCCGGAAGCACAGTCCCTCTCCAACTCCAGCCATCCTGCCTACAGTGGGAAGCTGCAACCAGTTATGAATTGTATTCCCACCTGTGGGGTTTAAATACAGCCGATTTCCCACCCTTTGCAGTGATTGGACGGTTTTGAATATGCTGAGCTAAGTTAAGTTATGGGCAAACCTGCTTAGCTAAGGTTGGCATTGTTTAAAGGGACAGGTTCAGCACTGCTTACCAATGGGCAAGTCCACTTAGCTTGGCTACTCATTGCTTAGCAGTCATATTTACACAATGTTTACACCTTGTAAGCACTGCAGAGCTGTGCAATGCTTGGTATTGCTTATTTTTCATTTTATAGACTATCTGCTATATGACATTGATTCATCATTCATTACATATTATAAATTTGTTTACTGTCTCTGACATCCCCCAATGTGCTTTCATTACATTTATTCTTGTGTGACTATACTGTATGGGGCACTTGTGTTTATATGGGAATTTTGCAACTTTATTAAACTGACCCCTCACATCTGAACCTAATGCAGTACTCTGGTTAACAAATATATGTTATTTAGTAGGTAATACTAAAAAAAATTGTTTATGTACTGCTTTCACATGTAAAATATGAATTGGTTACAGTGGGGATTGAACTGAGAATGGGTGCTCACAAAGCATACACTCCAAGCACTACACTATTGCAATACTGTTTATGTTAGATGTCTCTTGCTATTTAATTTCTTGTGCTGTTTAAGCTGGACTAAGTGTAGCTAAGCAACGGGCAGACCCGCACAGCTACGCTTAAACTTTATCGCATTTATAAAAATAAAAGAAAAAATGTTGTTGTGTTATTTTATCTATACGCTTCAGATTATCCCTGCTAATGCTAAACCTGTTATCTTATTAGTTTTCTGCTTTGTGGGACAATTTTCCCTTTTGACTTTATCCACATTACTTACTCTGATGGGTTGGGAGTTATGTGCTATGTGCTTATGCTGCCTGTGTTATCCTAATAACTTTTGGCTTGGTAGCATACCTCTCAACCTATTAGAGCAAAATATATGGACAAAGCCTACAATGATGGGGGGACAAATAGGGGCGGAGTTTAAATATTGTTCTTACAAACATAAAAAGTTGATAGAATAATAGGTTTACATTAGCATGAATTTTCTGATGTATATGTGGAGTCTTAAACTCAAATGTTTTGTAATTATTTAATGACTTCAATCCTCAGCTATTTGCCAGAGAGGTACATATTTTAGGGGGAACATGCCAAAAATATGAGGCAAACATCTGGGCATTCTTCAAAAATCTGTACAGTTGAAAGGTATGCTTGGTAGGGACGATTGTTCCTTATGCCTTTGACCAATGATTTTTGTTTTCCTGATGGGTTGGGGGTGTTACGAGCGTTCTCGCTCATTTTTACTTGTTGAAATGTAATTCTGGAGTGCAGGGGCATGTGTATTGTGAGAGCTCTGCTCTCAGACACACCCCCTGCACTTCTACACAGCTCCGTGTCCGTTTAACAGAAAAGGCAATGCACCTTCATGAATATGCAAGGCGCACTGCCGTGCTGTACGGGAATTGTCCCTGCCTTGCAGGAATAACTTATTTCTGCACAGCTGCTTGCTGAATCCTGGGGTAACTTTCTCTGCTCCAAAACACATGTAATAATTAAATCTCCATTTAAATGAGGTGGTTGGTTGGTATTTAACCTAGCCTTCCACTTTAATTCTAAGTTTTTCAATTTGTTATTTATATTTCCACTTCTACAACTATCCGACACAGAATCAATACAAAAAAAAAAAACAGAAAATCCACTACACTGTATAGAATGTTTATATCAAGCATTTTGTTACTGTTACATTTAACAGCATAATACATATTTCAAAATTATTAAATAAAATACTCACATAATTTATACCTATATAAAATGCTTAACAATTCATGAAGATAACTATGTTAAATGCTATTATAAGTTTATCGGCTTTTGATATCATACCAAATGCTCATATGTTTAAGAATCAAGGTGGTACCATTGTTTAAAATCACCCCCATTAAGAGAAGTCACAAGAGAATGTTCCTTTGCCCCAGATTCAGCAAGCCCTGCATGATGTGCAGGAACAGTTCAGGAGCTCCAGGAGACAATATGTCTGCTGTGCGAACCAGGAATAAGCTGCAGGGACATGTACGAGCGCTCCTGCACTATTCCAGCACAGACGCAGCTCCTGTATGCAAATTACCCCATTTGAGGTGAAAATCATGCAAAAGAGGTGAATTTGCGATCCAGGAAGCTGGCAGCCGGTCGTGCAGAACTAGTGTAATCTGCAGAATTGTAATCTATTAGTAACCGAGTACATTTCTGCAAACTACAAAACTGAGCCATGACGGCTCCAAATAAAGGGCGTATATAACGTGCAAAGAATGCCATTGGCCAAATACATGGCCATTGGCATGGAAAACAGTTTAAAAAAATGATTAACTTTTAATTTTGTTTAGCCGATTTCGGCTGTTTAAGCATAGGGCAGCGGCGCGCAAATGGGATCAGGCGAAAAATAAAAAAATAACCTGAAATAAGCATTCTAACCAAAATCACTATTTTGCCATTATACTCAATGGCAGGCAGAAGACAACAGGGCCAGTGAATAGTGGCTGTTAAGGGAGTCTCAGTGTGGGACCTGTAACTATGCATCAGCAGGCAATCCTATGCAAATGAGGGGAATGACACTGAATCCCAGATTTCCCCTCAATGCTAGTCAGCACCCAACAGTGTAAGCAAAGGAATAGCTCGGTGCAAGCCTAGGAGTTAGCTGACATGATAGGGGGTGTGTCAGGCATACTGTAAGTGAATTGGAGCCCTGTGGCTCAGGTTTGCCTTAGCTTAGCAGAGTTAAGCAAGGGGGTGTGCCTGAGGCTGCCTAGCACTCTTTACATTGCCTAAGCGGTTTTAAAGAAAAAAAAAAGTAAACCAGGAAATAGCAGCTCTGTGCACATATCAGCACTCTGTTTGTGCAGCGTGCCCCCAGGCTAAAACAGAAGGCAATGGCAAGGGAAAACACCAGTAGGAAGGTAATCTAGGAGAACTAGCATAGCTGGCAAATGAAATGTATCAGAATCAGCCAATTACACAGGCAGCAGCCCAGCCCAGAACACTACTACAAAACTATGCAAACAGCTTTCCCTCTGGCTTTTACCACATACTCTACACCACCAGTATATACAAATGGGGAAATTTTAACAAACTAAAACAACAAAATGATAGGGGCTGCAGCAGCTGTCATACATCAACATGTGGAAGAGGCTGAGAGTGGTGAGGATGAGAATGCTGTCAACCCACCCACAGTGAGGAGATGGAGATTAGTGCACAGATACAGGGTAACCTACCAGGGGCTACATGAGCTGGAGATAGTGGAGAGCTATAGGGTGGACAGGGACCTCCTACAACAAATTGTTCAGCTGTGCTGGCCACGCCTGACACACAGAACTAACAGAGGGGAACCCATCCCTGTGGATACTAAGGTATGTGTAGGTCTAAGAATACTAGCCACAGGTACCTTCCAAAGGGCAACTAGGGATATCATGGGAATCTCACAGACATCAGCATACTGGGTACTCCACCAGTTCCTGGATGCCATGTCAGCACATGCCAGTGAGCACGTATATTTCCCCCAACACCCATGAGGCATTGACCAGCAATATGCATCTCTTCCACTTTATAGCAGAATAGCCTGAAGTAGTGGGTGCTATTGACTGCATGCAGAAAGCACCACCCGGTGAGCAGGGTAGGGTCTACATCAACCGCAAGGGCTTCCCCTCCATCAACTGCCAGGCCGTGTGCGATGCCCAGGGCATTATAATGAATGTGTGTGCTGGCTGCCCTGGACACTATCACGATTCCCACATCTGGCATCTGACACAGCTGTACCAGAGATTTGCCAATGGGGACATCCCTTATGGTCACATAATAGGGGATGCTGGTTATGCACTGGAGCCATGGCTAATGACACTCATCAGAAATGCAAACACACCCAAGCAAGAACTCCATAATGAGGCACACGCACAGACCAGAATTATAATAGCGAGTGTGTTTGCGATGCTCAAGTCATGGTTTCAGTGCCTGGACACATTTGGTTGAGCCTTGCAGTACTCACCAGCTACATGTACCCAAATTGTCATCATATGTGCCATGCTTACACAATATGATCCTGCGGAAACAGCTGCAGAATGAACAGCACGGGGCAGGGCCACACAGCCCCCCACCATTGTCAAGGCCTGCACAAGCACAGAGTGATTCAGAGAAGGAACAACCTGAGCCTGCCCCAGTAGGTAAAAGGAGGAGTGCCCAGTATGCCCTGGTCTTGGCAAAGAGACAACGCATAGCACATACACTGACACAGCAGGGACCCAGGGAATGACACCTCTCTCTGACTCGCACATACAGTAAAAGGGATGCCAAACATGACACTACCTGTGCTCAACCATGTATAGGGAGTGTACTATGTGCATCTGACATAGGCAGCCCTCCAGCACCATCCTCAATACTGGCACACCCACAAGGCAAGTCAATCTTCCTACCAATTGCCAAATGGAGTAATATGTGTTTTTACTTGTATCTATGTTATGGATGTGAGCATACAAGGGAATCAGGTGGCTAAATGGGATGCCAGCAGATAGTAGACAACTATAGTGGCAGCATGAGATCTGTAACAAATACTGGTGTCACCACAGTAGCCAGTACTACACATGGTGACAACACCCACTGCAGGAAATGTGCTGGGCCACATATGTGTCAATATGACACACATATGCCAGTCAGGGAGGTTCAAATACCCAACAACAGTCTCAGCCAGCAGGACAGGTGTAGACAAATGCAAACAGAGGCTGTGCTAAGGCCTCTGAATGATGGCTATGGGTAACCTCACCCCCAGGCCTACACAGACACACTACATCAGGTCAGGCAGGGGATGTTAGTTCTGAAGGGTAAAAAGTCAGAAACTGATATGTGGGTCAGTCAAACCTAAGCCCTGTAGTACATTGATATGCCTCTAGTCAGCATGATAAGTTAGAATACCGAATGAAATGGAGTACCTGACATACCAGTACAATCATAGCAAATGTGTACTAGTGTCAAGTGTGCCCCTCCCCAATCCTATGTAGAAATGTAGTAACAGTCAGGTGTGTGTCCCAAATCCTATGTAGAAATGTAGTAACAGTCAGGTGTGCCCCCCAATCCTATGTATAAATGTAGAAACAGTCAGGTGTACCCACCAGTCCTATGTAGAAATGTAGTAACAGTCTGTTGTGCTCCCCCCCAATCCGATGTAGACACATTGTAACAGTCAGGTGTGCCCCCCCAATCCTATGTAGAAATGTAGTAACAGTCAGGTGTGCCCCCCAATCCTATGTAGAAATGTAGTAACAGTCAGGTGTGCCCCTCCTCCAATCTGATGTAGAAATGTAGTAACATGTATGTGTAGGTATAATACCAGTGGAGCACAGATGACCTGAGGTGACCAAGGTAGCAGGATAGATTGTAGCATTTGCACAATATGCAGGTATGCTTGTGTTAGGTTGGTGTGTGCTTCATATTGTGTGAGAGTGGTCAGTATGTATGCATGATGAGATGTGACCTGGTGGCCATTACCCAGTACTGCCAATGACAGGGCCAAGTCCTCCCAACTGCGGTGCCAAACACAGTGCTCCCCAGTATAACATATTCTAGCAGTAAGTCATTGTAAATGCATGGTGGTAGTATGTGTCATCATCTGAAAGATGGACATGGCTTAACTGTTGGGCCAGATATACAACCAGTACACAGGGAAAGTACCCCAGACAGACAGTATATAATGTGTAACTGTGAAATGGACACACCCTTGGATTTGTACTTACAGGTTTGCATCACATTATCTGGGCTTATAGGTGGGAATACTGATGTTGTTTGGCCAAACACTTACAGATCACAAAGGTCATAGGAATGATGTATTGAGAAACGGCTGATGTCCCTGCACAAGACAGCATAAGTGGAATTCCCCATGCATATCTGTGAGTCAGATACAAGTAGTGTCCATAGCACACATACACCCAGCTCACCCAACCACCACCCACAGGTACCTCTCTGGTCTTAACCCTGCTGTTGGGAATGGGTATAATATGACCCCCACCTGTATATGGCAATAGCAAAAGAATGCAGCATGCAGTGCAGGTGTCTCATGCAGGTGTGTCACTAGCTGTAAGCAGCACCCTGCCAGCATCCACACCATTTGATCAATATTGATAGAAAGTATTGGCATGAACACCTAGCACACCTACCCTGTCACCCCAGGGGAATATACTGTATGGCAGTCTGGTACTGTAGGACTGACAGAATGCAATGGTCTGCTGCAACTGGCCTGCATCACTACCAAATGGCCTACAGTCCTCTGCCAAAGGCCTGCATCTCACCTGTACTGCCAATGTATGTTATGTCATGGACTCCCAAATAACAACATAACACAGTCCACAGAACCCATATGCAAGGCCATGTGGACAAACCACAGTAACATGTCCACCATGTCCCACTGCATGAACTGTGGACCAACACCAATACATTGCTGGGATGAGGTGATAACTATAGGGAAAGTATCAGAGAATGTTTGCATAATGTATGGAAAAGGATAGAATAATGGGGGGGTGGGAGCATGGGCAACATGGAATGTGTGAAGTCCGAAACACAGCTATGTGCACATACTATCCCTGGCTGCAAACACAAAATTGTGTGGCTACAAACCTGCCCATACACCACAATAGGGGTAATGTCCTGACTTATACCTTCTGCCTCTGGGTAACCTGTGTGAATCTGTGCAGCTGTGATGTATTGCCACAGCAAGATAAGGCCATGTTGTCACGTCGATGGATATACAAGTATGGGATCCTCTGCCACCACTGTACCAAGGTGCTGAACCGGTTACACAGACCCATCAACAAGTGTCTGCAGCTCCCCCTCCAGAATCCAGAATGGCATTAGTTTGCTGGAATATGTAGGCATTTGACCACAATACTGGATGCAGCTTCATTCACCCTGTGTTCCCTAGAACATCAATGTGAACAAAAATGTCTACCTTACAGTACTTCAGGACATAAAACATCACAGTGTATAACATTACACATGTCTGCATATCTCTGCTAACACCAGTACCATGTAGCAGAGCACAGACACAATTACCTACAGTACCCACTATCCCTTGCCCAGTTTGACCTCATATTGCCAACTGATCTACAGATACCTGCAGAAACAGTTTGCTAGCTGTAGGTGTAGAACACAAAAGTCTGCACTAGAGTAAAATCACCCTGGAATGGAGCCACACATTCAATACAGAAGGGCATACTGGGCATGCTCCCACACTTAGAGAAATGAAGGCAATGTCAGACAACAACATACTGAATGGTCATACTGGGCATGCTCACACACTTAAACAAATGAAGCCCTTGTCTGGCAACAACAGTAGACCATACATATCTGACAGTTGCAGATGTTAGTGCACACACTCCTCTCTATGCACCAGTCATGTTTTGCACACACATTGGATAGGAATACACACATATATCCAAGGCAACACACTATAATATGCCAAAAATATACATACATAGATGTGTGGAAGAGAGTGACAGTGATTAAGAGCCTTCCATCATGAGGCCTGTCCCACCCAGCACACAGCCAAGTGGCTACAACCACATGATGTGTAACTGTCTCTCACCATAGAAATTAGCCACTGGTATCCCTTAGCATTATAGACTCTGTGGTGCTAGTGCTAACTGTACAACATGACTGTACAAGGCGGTAGTCATCTAGCAGTTGTATACACATACCTGCAGAATATAAACCTGTGTGTGCCTGAGTGTGGTGTGTCTACCTCTAGGTGAATAGGTTATGGCCCATGCACACACACTGCCCTCACCATAGCCCTACTATGGCAAGCCTGCTGATGTCAGTCACTGTGAAATACACCTTTGGGGAAGGGATAGTCCAGCAATCTCTGTGTTGCGTATTAAAACTGTGTAATGCTATAGTGTGATATACTAGTTAGGTAGGTGTTTTAATCCCAGATGTGTCAACTGTGTGTGTGTGTGTGTGTGCGTGTGTGTATGTATTTGTCTGTGTATGGATCAATGCTTTTTAGGCTAGTCACACTCATTACAATTCAAATGCTCTACTTAGGCAAGCCTGCTGATGTCATTCACCTTGAAATACACATTTAGAGAAAGTGTAGCCTAATAATCTCTGTTGTGTGTCCTATAACTGTGTAATGCTGCAGTGTGTGATAAACTAGTTAGGTGGGAGTTCTAATCCCTGACATGGCAACTCTGTGTGTGTGTGTGTGTGTGTGTGTGTGTGTGTGTGTGTGTGTGTGTGTGTGTGTGTGTGTGTGTGTGTGTGTGTGTTTGTCTCTGTAGGGAGGAATGCTTTTTAGGCTAGTCACACCCACTACAATTCAAATGTCCTACTTTGACAAGCCTGCTGATGTCATTCACTTTGAAATACACCTTTGGGAAAGGAGTAGCCCAGTAATCTCTGTGGCACATCATATAACTGTGTAATGCTGTAGTGTGATAAATTAGTTAGGTAGGAGTTCTTATCCTAGACTTGGCAACTGCATTTGTGTAGGGGTGATGCTATTTAGGCTAGTCACACACTACCATTCAAATGCCCTACTTTGGCAACCCTGATGATGTCATTCCCAGTGAAATACACCTTTGAGAAAGGAGTAGTCCAGTAATATATGTGCTGCATCCTATAACAGCATAATGCTATAATGTGATATAGTAGTTCAGTAGGGGTTCTATTTCCAGACATGGCAAGTGTGGATGCTTGTGTGATTGTCTGTGTGGGGTGCAATGCTTTTGAGGCCATTCACAGTCACTACAACCCCCATTGCCCTTCTTTGGCAAGCCCGCTGATGCCTTTCCAGTGAAATACACCTTTGGGGAAGGAATAGTCCAGTAATCTCCGTGGTGCATCCTATAACAGTGTAATGCTGTAGTGTGATATAGTAGTTGGGTAGGGGTTCTATTCCCAAACATGGCAAGTGTGGATGTTTGTGTGTGTTTGTTTGCCTGTGTAGGGTGCAATGCTTTTGAGGCCATTCACAGTTGCTAAAACCTCCATTACTCTTCTTTGGCAAGCCTGCTGATGTCATTCACTTTGAAATACAACTTTGGGGAAGGAGTAGTTCAGTAATCTCCATGGTGCATCCTATAACAGCGTAATGCTGTAGTGTGATATAGCAGTTCGGTCGGGGGTTTATTCCCAGACATGGCAAGTGTGGATGTTTGTCTGTGTAGGGAGTAATGCTTTTGAGGCCATTCACAGTCACTACAACCTCCATTGCCCTTCTTTGGCAAGCCTGCTGATGTCATTCCCAGTGAAATTCACCTTTGGGGAAAGAGTAGTCAAGTAATTTCCATGGCGTGGCCTATAACCGCGTAATGCGATACTGTAATAAACTACTTAGGTCGAGGTTCTATTCCCAGACATGGCAAATGTAGATGTTTGTGTTTTTATCTGTGTAGGGCGCAACACTTTTGAGGCCACTGACAGTCACTACAACCTCCATTGCCCTTCTTTGGCAAGCCTGCTGATGTCATTCCCAGTGAAATACACCTATGGGGAAAAAAGTGGTCCAGTTATCTCTGTGGCGCATCCTATAACTGCGTAATTCTGTTGTATAATAAACTAGTTACGTAGGAGTTCTAATCCCAGACATGGCAACTGTGTGTGTTTGTGTTAGTCATTCATATCCTGTGTGGGGGTGGCTGTGAGTGTGTAACAACTGGACTCATTGTGGAGTGGGTTTTGCAAATTTCTTATATGGTGGGCATATTATATGTCACAATGTCCATCTTACAAGGATAACAGATGTCAAATAGCCAAGAGGCTGGGGTGCCAATCCATACCCCTACATGTGACATCAACGCCTAGTGAAGAAAGTAAGCAACCTTTGTATTACCCAGAGAACACTCTCAACCTATGTCTCATACACAAACACACTTGCCTAGGCAACAACCGCTATGTTGGCAGTACCTTGCATATTGCCCACAGATAGTAACAATGCTGTGATTGCAGTGGACTACAGAGGGCATGGCACTCTGTCCCATCACTACAATAGGCACATAATTGCAGACATTGCACCTTCACTATGTTCCCCACTGAAAACCTGCAACAACTGTGGTGCCATCAAATGTGACCCACAAAGGACATACCATGCCTTAAACACATGCCCTGTATGGACAGATGCCACTGACACCAGGGAATACCTGTATCATGCTATCATTGTAGGTGCAGTGTCAACCTGGTGTCCATTACCAGTTCCCGCCACATGAGGCTAGGACTGGCACATCTGATGATAACAATCTGTGTACTCAACATGGGCCAGACACTTCTGGTACAGTACCACATGTCACTGAACATGCATGTTGGATGTGTGCACATCCCAGACACCATCCATGTCATGGACTATAGAACACATACATGGCAAGCATTGCACAGCACTGGCCACACACAATAGTAACCCAGGTGATTGGATGGATAATACAACACCCACCTGTGTGGGCCAATCCAGACACTACACCCCTGAGTCACACTGCAGACCATTGTCATTTATCCTGATGCCAAGGTATACCTTTCTCCTACCCTTGTATAGCCTTCTGGCACAGTCAACCACTATACACCTATGAATCAATGCACTCATGCATGTCAGTACTGGAACCCTATGTCTGTGTGTGTGTGGAGTATGATGTTTTCGACCACATTCACACTCACTACAACTCCCATTGGTCTACTGAAGAATGCAGTCTGATGTCAGACACCTTCACATACCCTTTGTACATATAACATCCGGATAACCCCTGTGGTGCATGTGATACCTGCACATTACTGTATTGTGTCAAACTAGCTAGTTAGGAAGCCTATTCCTGACCCTGCGAAGTGTGTCAATGTGTGCAAGTCCCTGAGAGAGTGTGGCTGTGTTGACGTTGACACCTGTTCATGTGGACAGGCACATGTACTATGCCTACCTTATCACTAATATATCACTGCTGCAGATGTCACTCATCATTAGATATACCTTTGGACAGTTCCCCAACATGTATGCTATGTGGCGTATGCAATAACTGCATAGACATGTGCTAGAAATACATAGTCAGTCAGGGGTTTGAAACCCTGCACTGGTAGGTGTGGGACACAAACATGCTTAGGTTTTATTCTCCTACCCCCTCCCTGACTTACTTTGTCTCTGTCTGTCTCTCTCACTCCCTCACTGGTGGAAGTGGAGAAGTACACCTGCTTTGCTTAGGCAGCAGCTTGTGTTTTGTAAGTGATGCTCATGATCAGCTGATGGCCTCTGCATGAATTGCAGTCCCCCTCTAGCTGATTGCATGTGGAACAGCTGTGGTAAAATTCCCTTAGCCAATTGCATGGAAACACACTCCAAAATCTAGGAACATCATGTTGGTGTTGGGCCTTTTCATTCACTGTGAGCAGTACCTAAATCCATGTATGTAGGGTTAGTGTGTGAGTGGCACATATGAGGATGGTGTTTATCAGACAGTCCATATAGTGTCATATTAAGCTTGCGTACCATATGTGGCTGTGACTGTGTTCATACTGGTTGTGGGTATGCACTTTCTCACAGTTGTCTGTTACTCTGTGCTGTGACATGCGTGTAGAGCCTGCTATAATTGCAGGTACAAGTGTATTCCCCCATACAAAATGTAGTCCAGTGTTGTGGCAGTCTGCCTATTGTTCGCACAGTGCTTTGTGACATGCCTAGCAGCCTAGTGTAATTACCCAGTGTGCTGCTATTTTCAGTTATTTGCAAGACATACAGCTGCCTGGCCACCATAACTGTTGTGTATTTCTGACAAAGCAGTGGGATTCTGTACAGATGTATGTCACTAACTACTGGGTGGTATGTGGTCATGTGACCTCTGCACCACCAGGAATTATGTGTCAGGACAGACTGGCGTGTGTGAATGCATAAACTGTGTGGGGATATGTAGTCCAGTATTTACATGATATACCCATGTACATGGCTATTAACATCCACATTGTGAGACGTGGTCCACATGTCTCACATGAATGGGATTTGTGTACACCTCTGGACTGACCACAGAGTGCCAGACTGTCCACATATATTGGTCATATCACTGCTGTAGTCCACAGGATCATTACTGTGCTAGCAGTGGTACTGTATTATGATGTCCTTAGGATGTCTGTCAGCAGCCATTGCCGCACATGTTAAAAGCAGATTTGACCTCCCACACACAACATGTCTGTTAAGACAACCCCTGTTACAGTAGCAACAGTCTACATATATACCTGCAATACATACATGACATCCTCTTGCACTACAAGGTTGGGATTATTGGTGCTGAGGTAGGACTCCACTCCATGTTCTGGACATATGGTAAACATATATATATATATATATATATATATAGATATATACATGTCTACATATCTACATACATATATGAATATATTTATATATATATATATATATATATATATATATATATATATATATATATATATATATATATATCTACATATACATATGTATGTATAGATATATATATATATATATATATATATATATATATATATATATATATATATATGTATATACACACATATAAACACTCAAATATATACATATAGACAGCAATAAATGTCAACACATATATATATATATATATATATATATATATATATATACATATATCCACATATAGTTATGGATCTCAACATATATATCAACATAAATAGGTATATATGAATAGATATGTATGCACATATAGTTATAAATATCTACATATATATAAACATAAATAGGTATATCTGTACACATATGCGTATATATATATATATATATATATATATATATATATATATATATATATATACAAAGAGATCTACAAATGGCCATATATGTGATGCATTATACAGATGTGTAGACATACATATGTATGAATATACATGTGTATGTACATGTAGACATATATCAACATATGTATATATCCATATTCCTGTCATGTGTAAACATCACGGTTGTGTATACCTTCCCAGATGTATCTCACCTTATGCATCTGTTATGTGTACATTTAGATATAACAACATATGTGATGCAACAGTAATATCAATAACAAATATTACACAATTGTGGAAGTCAAAGCAATTGTTCAATGCTATTCAATATGTGTAGTGACAGATATATTGGAAAAACAACAACTGTCTTCACAGCTGTCATGGCGTAGTGGTTAACTGTTGTCACTATAGTGTGCAGGGTCCAGGATTCAATACCTGTAAGGGTGGTTTATTCTGTTGCTGGGGAGTACAAGGGCTGCTGGATACAGAGTGGTTAATGCAGTTTTGAGCAGGTTTAAGTGCATTTGCATGGGTTTGCATGGGTTTACATGAAGCTAAATGGTGCTAAGCTACTGTTAAATGTACGGGTGCTTACACCGTGTAGGCTTCACTTACCAGTGTGCAAATCTGCTTAGCTGTTATATTGCAGCAATGCTGACACCTGCTAAGCTTGGCTCAGCCCTGGTAATTAGTGCTCATATCCCAGTCTGATAACATAACAGGGTAATGACATCTGTAATGTGTATGTAATGCCATGTGCAAAACATACGTTTATGTGCTGTCATTACAGTAGCAAGGGGTGTGAGTGTCATGCCTGGGACACACAAGTATATAAGACCTGTACAGCACTGTTATCCATGTGAATGTGTTACATACAAGGGTAGTAACCCAGGTTATGTGCTGTCACACTGGCATATAGTGTATCGTGGCGGTACTACTGTTGACAGCGCTTTGCCAGGCAAGTGTAGAGTGCTAAATGTAGTACTGACAACAAGTACATCTGCACACATGGCTGGACTTTGAGGTCTCACTGTCATGTTCCTGGTGTGTGAGCTGTGACACAGTATATATACCCTACTGGATAATGATCTGACATGTGGAATGTAACTGTTGACTACCGTCTGTACAGCACATCTCAGTGAGGGCTTCCAACATGTATTAATGGCATACATATTGTTGTCAAACATCTGTTGGTCGACACATTCATTCTACTGCATAGCTACTTGCCAAGCTGATGTCTGTCAGTCCCTGTACAGATGTGCAGATAGCAGGTATCCAGCTTGGATATGAACAGGCAACCTATGGTTGACTGACACTGACATGTCTGCCTAGCTGTGTTATAACTGGCACATATAGGAGATAACACCCTGTATGCACCACATGCCATAGGTATTTCCACTACACTACCACAGTCAACAGAACATGCTTGGGTACAGGCCTCCATCACAGACACTAACCATGTGTTGTAATACATGTTGCATACATGTGAACTGGATCACATCAGGTGCCATTTGTAGGAGGCACCCAGAGGATTGGCTGATGCATTTCACTCTCAGCCTGAGGGTCACAACAGTGGCATCTGTTGATAGATTGCCTGCTGGCCCATGGCAGGTGGCATGATGCCACTGTACACACATCCCCTACACAACCCATCTCTCCATGGACAATAGGCAGGTACATACCTATGACCACCTGTAGTGATGCACCCCTGTGCTGACAAGTGTACATGTGCATTACTGAGGATAGCAGTGTTTGTGTGTTAGTACACCTGTAGTTGGGAATACCATGAGGGCCTTCACAACTACTGCAACACCATTGCCATAGTTAGATGTGGCTGTTGCTGTATCAGACATTACATGTACCCTGTTATGCTTCTCTCCCTAACGGCTACATGAGGCTTGCAGTACCAGCACAACAGTGTAGTACAAATGGGTTTATAAGCATGGGATACCCATTGATTTCTCGCAAGTGTGTGTATGTTTTCATGTCTGTATATATGTAGGGTAGAGCATTTTGAGGCCACATACTCCTATTACAATACCCATTGCCACGCAGTAATATGGATAGTGTTGTTGCTGCCCATAGGTGAGGCATGACAATGCAACACCCTACTATGCCTGTGGCATGTGCATTAGATGCATATCCCTGTAGTACCACTGTTGGGCTATACAATGGGATGTATCGTAGTCATGGGCAATGTGTAATGGTGGTTATGTCTAAGTGTCATCATGGGTTCCAGTGAGTACAATATACACTGTGGGATGTGAGTGCTGTGTACACTTTCATTACACCATGGTACACCCGGTATATGTCCCATGTACCACTTTATGGTGACCACTGTTGCCATCATCCATACAGGTAACTGATACCACAATCCAGCCGTTATGCATGTGCTGTGTGCCCTATATTTTAGGGGCTACTACGTTCACTCCATAATGTCATGCACTGGAGTGTCATGTGCAAGTATTGCTCAGTACATGCCAGATCTGCTGCTCAATCAACCTATCATGTGACAACTGTAATATATGGATACACTCCCTGGTGTTGTCTAGTAATTCCCCAATGCATCTGTAGTGCTGCATACGTGGGTTGTCATTCACCTCTCTGCTGATGGCAATATTAAGGGTATACCTGGTGTCTACTTTCCCTGCCAATACATGTTCCATGCTACAGACCTTATTATACTATCAGCTGTCCTGTGATTACATATCAGAAAAGTATGCCTGGTGTTTCCTGTGTCAGTCCATGTACTGCATGATCTCAAAGGGAAGTACTGCCCTACACAATCACACATGTGCATACATGGACACCCACACAAACTCACACACATGCACACGCACATCCTACATTCATCAACCACCCTCAACTCCACCAGATTGCACTTACAGACAAAATACCCCCCCCCACACACACACACACAGACACAAACAGGTGAGGTTGCACAAAGATAGTACACACAGTCCTCCCATTACCCATCTGTCAACATGCATAACATATGGTATTCAACAGCATGCAGTTTAGCTGTAGTCAATCCATGCTAGCAACAGTATACATGTGTGTGATGCATGGGCTGTGTTAGTAGGTGATGTCCCTTCCCCTGGAAAACACTGCACCCGTGTACACAGAATTGTTGTGCACCTGTTCTGCACCCTGCCATGTACTGTGCATCAAACCTCACAGGTGTACAACCCATTGCTGAATGTTTAATACTGTGTCAGTTATGTTTGCTCTAATGCTCACAGCCCCTATGTTTTTCAATGACACATTCCTGGCATGATATGTGGACAGATGTCATTTGTGAATGCCTGATGTCTGGTTTACAGATCTCAACATCAGCGGTGCATGTATGACCAATCCAGTACTATTACACTGACAACCGTCAGACCAGACCATGGCTATGGGTAGTGTACACACCCTTATTGATATGACGCACTCTTCCTTGATCTGCCATGAGACCACATCACCGCATATATTAATAGTACATTAGCCTCATATGTGACATATGTCCTGTACATTCACATGCAGTGTCTAAGAAATGTGTTAAGTGTGCAGATGCTGACCGCAATGCATACACTCCATGGGTGCATATGTGTGCACTTCCTTATCATGACAATTTGTTGCACCTATTGTGATGTGTAATACAGCAGTCACTATTCCTGGCAGGGGTATACTAGCATGGGCCATCTGCATTTGCCAGTGTATGGTCAGTCTGCCCTACACATGACTTCCAACTCTGCATGATTGCAAGGTCTACTCATGTGCACATCCCTTGGTGTTCACACACTGCCGTCACTATTACTTTGGGGGTAGGGTTATGTCTGCCACAGTTCCTGAACATGTGTGCAGATACAGCCATTCTTAGCATGCTTAGGATCCCTGCTGCAGTGCACTGGTGTCATGCTGGCACAGCCTCCCCTCCTTGGCCTACACATGTGTCAGTTTGCAGTGTCCCATACATTGAACACCATGTGTTACAGCCTAGTTCCAGCTAATAATTTGGACCACAGTAATATGTTATGCCATAGTGCAGATCTCTAACAGTTGCCATTGTAATACTGGTGTATACACTGTTGTTGCACTGTATAAGGGTGATGTTTCACACATGTCCCTACTTTAGGCCATGTGTCCCACCATTATATTCATCCCTGTGGACACATTTTGTGATGACAGGATGTTAGTTATCTTGCAGATGTCTGACATACCCTTCTGATACCCCAACATGGTTACCACTGTGATGTAGTGCATTTAACAGCAACAATATGTGAACATGTACAGCATGCATTATGGGTAGGTGTGTTAGATTTGTGCATGGAATATACCATAGCCATTACATGCCCGGTGTATTGGCAGGCATCAACATAAACCATGCTCACCAGCTACAGGCTGCTGTCTTGGTGTTATACCAGAGGGACCTACATAAGAGTGTGAAGGATGCAATGTCATTGGCCACAGCTGTGGCATTGCTTCAGGGTGGGTGCAGCATTACAGAACATCAACAGTACAAGTCCACAATACTACCACTTATGCACATCTGTTTATTACTACTATGCAGCAACAAACTATATATATGACATGTCACATATGCATGATCTACCTGTACAGATGTGGATGCATACACAACAGTGGTTTACTGATGTACCCTGTGGCCTTACCTGCATGCTCCTCAGCCGGTGTATGGATAGCACCTACCTCCACAATGGTCTCTGCCAGTTGTTGAGTGTGTGGGCCGGCAGGTCCCCCCACAAGGCTGGAAAGGAGCTCCTCAACACCTGTCAGGGGGGATAGATGGCATGACCCCCCCCTGTTATGAGGTGATCCCCCCAGACTGCAGCAGCAAGACGACGAGTATTGCGCAGCAGGTCAGAACAATGATGTCGGACCTGCTCATAAATGCGGTTATGCAGGCTGACATCATTGACCCCGTGGACTAGATCATTGCATAGGGCAGTCCACTTCTGCTGCTCATGGGCGGCCCTGCCAAACAGAACAGGAGAGTGCTGTATTAGGTGGTTCAGCACAACCTCATTATCTGCCGCTGAATATGCGGGTAGACAGGCATGGGACATCTTGCCTGAAAGACATACAGATGGAAACAGGTCTGAGCAACTCATACAGCAAGGTTACCATAGTTCTTAATACACATTTCTGTCACCCCCCCACCATATCAGTGACAACAAACTGTTCACACAACTCAGTAGACACAACTCAATAGGTATGGCTACAGCTTACCTAACAACGGGACATATATTGTATTGCACCACACTTTGTGCCATGTGTTTGTAGCCATTTTCCCTGTGTGGACATTATCATTGCTGGCCTGTTACGGACTATTTCACCTGCATGCCATTGTCAGGGCCACTATGGTTCCATATATGCATGTGGTATGCTTGCTATGTGATTGCTGCCCATCTGTCATTCTGTGTTATTGGGGATATCCATGCATGCTGTTGGACATGTTCCGGGATTGTGTAGACTATTACTACCCACATATGTTCTATAACAGTGACACAATAGCATGTTTAGGGAATAGTTGCCAGCAAAACTGCGTCTTCAACCTCATCTGGTCATCTTACCAGGCAATATCACATGTGGGACCCATCATGGGGCCCCCTCATGTACTGGTCCAGCACTACCTTCAGGTGGAACCACCTCAGGGGATGTTGTCCAACCCTGGGGCACACACAGACATGATCCTGTCAACTGAAGCCAGGTCCAGGGTCTGTTCCATAGGAGGCTCCACAGACACCTGTGGGATGTGCTATAGCACCTTGATGCACCCAGTACACATTCACAGGGTCCACATGCTCCTCCTGCTCAGCCTCCAGGCCAGGCAACTTCAGGGCAGTGGACTGCTGTTGGGAGTAGCAATGGGTGAGAGTCTTGTTCCCATTGTTTCCATATGGGAGCCCATGGGGCTTCCACATCGCAGACCACACACACACCATCCAGGGTGTTTACCCACCACATGTGTCATATACTACCCCTATATGCTGTCCTCTATATCTACCAACCTGAACCACCTCCACAAATATACCTGCTATCCTTCCCCATA
>NC_056725.1:533133857-533153857 GCF_019279795.1 Protopterus annectens | reverse complement strand
TGCATGTGTGTGTAGATATATATATATATACCCCACATGGATATCATCTGTGAGCATAATATATATATATATATATATATATATATACGTATATGTGTGTGTGTGTATATATATATCTATATATATATATATATATATATATATATATAATACCTTATATATATATATATATATATATATATATATATACATATATATATATATATATGTGTATTTTAAATATATATATATATATATATATATATATATAATATACAAACTCTAAAAATATATATATATATATATATATATATATATACATATATCTATATATATATATATATATATATATATATATATATATTTTTTCTGTGGGGAGGCACATTCAGACATCAGTCTGATCACTCTCCCAGCTACAGCTGCACTGTTCTGCTGCTGCAGCACGGCGGGGTGCCACATGGACAGCCCACGCATTAGAGTATCTAGGGCCAGATTGCGGAGCTATTACACCTGGCATTTCATGCTACAATACATGTAACACAGGTATCACAAGTGATGAGCTCTAGAAACCGTGTCCATCTTGGCATTCACTTCCACCACCAGCTATGGCCACAATATACCAGCCTTTCCGTACACAACACACTATGTGGCTTAGATCTTGTCGGTCGTGCTGCTCTGCACAGTTGATGGGTATAGCCCACCCACAGACAATTCTAATGTCCTTGAAAGCTGGTTCAGCTGAAGATCATTAAAACAGCAACTGATGCTTAGCACATATGCTCATTCCATATTATCTACCCCCGGTATGGACCAACACTACCAGTCAGTTACATGCATATACTTCATACCTGTTGTGGAGTGGTCTGTTGGATGGAGTCATACATCGGTGTTTTTTTCTCCTTAGCTATGGTGGTCTTCTTCTTCTTGTTGTTCTGTTTTGGTTTGGTTATTAGTTGGTTTTGGTTCTGAACCTGTTTCTCCCCTCTTTCTCTGTCTCTCATCTCTCTGTCTCTCTCTCTGGCACCAGTAAATGGTTGAGCAGCTTGGAATGGAATTGACGCATGACTTTTGTGGGTGATGATGCGCGGAGCGGAGTAGCCTGCGCAATCGATTCCTCCGCACTTTACCGGCAGCTAGTACTCCGATTACTGTCATGGCAGCCTACTAAATCCCTGCATCGTGGGCGTTGTCCGCTTTTGCCTTTCCTGTATAATTGGACATCTTTCCTGTATGTGTGTTACAGACATGGTGGCATCTGAAAACTTTGCCTCAGACCGGCTATGTGTATGAGGTTGAACCTTCACAGAGTGTGAGTAGTGTTATTTTATGCGTGTATATATGGACTGCAATCATCACACTTGAAATAAGCCTATTACTTGATGGCCAAGTGTGCGATGTTATGTTTTGCTGTTGCACCACACACAGGTTTGTGTCCGAATATATCACCTTCCTGTGTGTGTTACTGTCAGTACAGCATCCATTTACTGACTTCCTGTTTCACTGACAGGGTATATTTTATTATCTTAACACCAGTGACTCTTATTAATGACAACACTTTTCTATTTCGCCGGGCATATTCAAACTCTGTCTCCCACCCCGCTATCAGACTTTGTCCATATGACATGCAGGAGTTGTTATGTAGTGGACTGCAATATGTCATCATGCTATTCCACTGCCATCGTTTCCACTTTTTGTGGCCCCACACATGTGGCAGGGGTTGGGTCCCATATGGAGGCTTCATCTGGCACAGCGCTTTGTGTGCCTTATGCGATCAGAGATACCGGTGTGTGGTGGTGTGACCTTGCACGTCGGTCAGAGATGCCATAACCCTAGACTGTTACAACATGGAAAAGGTTATGAGGGAGTAAGCGCTTTGAGTCTGGATGCATTACCGCCTGGTCACCTTGAGTAAGTAGGGCGCTACCACCACTGCCGCTGGCTATTCTGTTTGTGGTGAGATTTGTGATTTCAGTTATGCTGTTATACAGATACATCCCGTGTGGGTGAAATCTTTACCTCTGAGTTAGTACAGTGAATGAGCTGCTGGACCTCCCACTCTTATCGTGCACCTGTTACATTTGATTGTTATCCTGTGGCCCGATCATACTTTTTGTTGCTTTATTTTCACCGGGCAGCCTGGTGGTTAACTTATGTTATGCTGAATACTTGTTATCTGTTTGAGAGTTGCATTAGTCTGTTTATATGTACTTCGTCTAAACAGCGCTATATGACATGGCATATACGGCATAATAATTTATTTTTTCTCTCATAGCTATAGTGCCCAGCGCACTTCCTTTATTGTTTCTGTTTTTACAGTTTGAATTTGTGGTTCTGGTTTGAGGTTTCGAACCTACATTTTTCTATTTCTCTTTCTCTGTCTCTCTTCATCTCTCTCTCTCTGTCTCTCTCTCTCTCTCTCGCTTTTTCCAATGTTGAGCAACTTGGAATCGAATTGGCTTATGACTTTTTGTAGGTGATGCACATGAACAGGTGATAGCCTAGCCACTGGCCGGTGCCCTCCACCTTTACCTGTGCAGCATGCTGTGTGAGTACCTCCAGTTACACCACCACTGTCATGACCTACTACCTATAAATCACCATCATGTGGGCGTTGTCCTTTACCTTTCTCCTGTATAATTGGACACGTCTTTCCTGTGTGTGTGTGTTACAGACAGCAGGTATTAATACACTCTTACAAGAAAGAAACTTTTGCACACTCAGGCCAGCTACATGTTGTGTGAGTTCCAGAACTACGAGTGTGAGTGAGTGTTGTTGTCAATACATTGTATGCTTTCGCCGGACTGCAGTCTGTCACCATACATAGCTCTCAACTGTGTGCCTATTCCTTGATGGCCAAGGTATACGATGTTATATGTTTGCTTTTCATATACAAACAGGTTTTGTGTCAGATATATCACTGTCTATGTGTGTGTTGAGTGCTATCAGTACATGGAAGCATCCATTTGCATTTGACTTCATATTCTGACTAAGGGGGTATGTTACAGACTATCAGACTACACCAGTGACTTGTGGTAGGTGTATGACAACACTATTTCACATATGGGCTTGTATTCAA
Source organism: Protopterus annectens (assembly GCF_019279795.1). Lineage (NCBI taxonomy): Eukaryota > Metazoa > Chordata > Ceratodontiformes > Protopteridae > Protopterus > Protopterus annectens. The sequence continues at coordinate 533,150,802 of NC_056725.1, read as the reverse complement.
GCCTCGGTCCTCCACCTACATATCAGATATTTGTCTTTATGACATGCTGCAAGGAGTTGTTAAGTGCAGTGGACTGCGAGTATGCTATGCTGCCATTCCTGCCATCATTCCACTGTTGTTGTAGCCCTACAACACATATGTAAGGTCCATATATATGTGGGCTTCATTCACAGCACAACACATGTGTTATGCAGTCCAGAGATCAGTGTATGTAACAGTGGTATATGACCTTGCACGTCAGTCTGGGGGGGGGATGCACCATAACTAACCTAGACTGTTACAACATGGGAGGGTTATGAGGGGTAAGCTGCTTTAAGGTATCTGGATGCACATTACCATACAATCTACCTTGCAAATGTATATTTTCTAATCCTGCCACAGACTGGTTTGTCGGTCAGTGAGATTGTGATGATTTCAGTTATGCCTTGTTATGCAATTGTGGATACATCCCAGATACATCAATGAAATCTTTACCTCTAGGGATTTGGTGTGCAGTGTAGATAGAGGCTGCTGGACTATACATATGCATTACTTACTGTTGACTGATTGTTATCCTGTGGCCCAGTCTGTCTTTACTGTTGTACTACTTGAGGGCCTTGGTATGGACAGCAACATATGTTATGCTTTCTGGAATACTGTATTAATTTATCTGTTTGAGAGTTGCATTAGTCTGTTTATATGTACTTCAGAGTCTAAACAGCTATATGACATGGCATATGGCCAACTGTAATAGCATGACAAAGCTCTCATATGCAAACCTGTGTGGTGTTAAACTTTGACCTCTCTGTGAACACATATATTTGTAAGCAAGAATTGTCTTTTTGTATGGGTGACTCCATACAGTGTCCAGCTAGGTAAGGTGGCAACTGTAGGTATACTGGCTGTTCCAGATGGTGTAAGAACTCCCTCCAAATATGTATATTACTATACATCTCTGTGTGTAAATGTGTAGTTACATGTATGTATCGGTATGGCATTTGTGCGTGTGTGTGTATATGTATCTTAGGAATGCTTATTGCTTCCACATTGTGCATTCCCTGTGGTAGCCAGACTGTACTGCATGATACGGTGCAGTGGTGCAGCGGTAGCATTGTTGCCTCACAGCAAGAGGTTCTCCAATTTGATTCTCTGCTGGGGTGCCTTCTGTGTGGAGTCTGCATGTCCTCTCTGTGTTTGTGTGGGTTTCCTCCGGGTGCTCTGGTTTCCTCTCATGTTACAAAGACATGCATCTGGAGCATTTCTTCCCGGGCCTCCACTGAAAATTGGCTTTGTTCCAAGTTGGACTTTCCAGGTTAACAAATGTTAAATAAAAAAATAAATATGTTATTGATACCAGCCTGACATACAGGTGGGATGGATTACTTTTAAAATGTTTTGTCGGGTCCTGGTTATGGGACTTGCAACAGTTGGTTTTGTATTGCAGGGCAGACCTGTTTGGCTGTGGGAGGAGGGGGGTAATATCAATACATACAAGACGTATGTAGCTTGGGCCCCCTGACCCCCATTAATGGTGCCGGTGGTCATATATGTATTTATGTTTTCTTTTATATCTATAGATATATATCTGTATATATATATATATATATATATATATATATATATATATTTATATATATATATATATATATGTGTGTGTGTATTAGATATATATATATATATATATATATATATATATATATATATGCTTATATATATATATATATATATATATATATATATATATATATATATACGTGCTTACACACACACATATTTATATACACATATATATATATATATATATATATATATATATATATATATATATATATATATATATATATATATATATATATATATGTACACACATATTTATATACACATATATATATATATATATATATATATATATATATGTAGATGTGAATAGATATGCTTTATATATATATATATATATATATGTACAATGCTATTCCACTGATTGTTTTCTGAGCTGATTCTCATTTATCAACCGCTCCAGATTCTGCGAACACTGCTCAACTCCCATCACCCCCAATTCCCCACCCAATACCTTCACTTATACTACTCATAACCACACCCCTATCTCAGTCTCAATCCAACTTTCTTCCTCATTGCTATTATTCATCCTATCTGCCATCATTTATCACACTGTTTCTATCCTTTACCACACCCTTTCTATATCTCATTATTATACTTTTCCTATTAACAGGTTTTCCTTAACATTACTATTTTAACTTAAGCTCATACTCTGCCTTCATCTCCTTGTATCTATTCCTCCTGCCATGCCTACACGCCTACTTCTACAACAATAACTTACTCTCGTTCTTACCCCTGTTTTATCCACTACCTCCTTTGTAGTGTATCATGGCTACTGCACAATTTCAACCCCCTTAAGCACACTGCTGTGATCATCAGCCCCAACAAAGCAGAAATCCCGCCAGACCCCATATTATCCTCTTAGTCACCTCCTTCCCTGGAATTTCACCGGATCAACCCACATATTTTTTTGTATCCACAAACTAAACAACTCCTCTCTTTTATAAATTCCTGAAACACCTTCACCCAACCCCTGGCTCTATTACTTATAGGTGTCCATCAAATGAGCCAGAGTGTTACAATATCGAACCCCTGTAAATATAATACCGCGCCATCTAATACCTCGGTAATTCTCTCCTCATGAATATATATATATATATATATATGCTTATATATATATATATATATATATATATATATATATATATATATATGCTTTACACACACACATATTTATATACACACATATATATATATATATATATATATATATATATATATATATATATATAGATATAGATATAGATATGCTTTTATATATATATATATATATATATATATATATATGCTGTATTCTGCTATTTCACTGATTGTTTTCTGTGAGCTTGGTTCCTCATTTCAGTTCCAACCCGCCTCCGCTCAGACCAAGGGCTCACTCCGCTCCCCCATCCTACCCCAATTCCCACCCACCCCTAATAGACTTCCACTTAATTACTCATAACCACAACTCTATCTCCAATTATCCAATCAACTTTTTCTTCCTCGGTCAAGTACATTCATCCTATCCCCACTGCCATCATTTATCAGCATGCTCTCTATCTAACTACCACAATTTTCTATATCCTTAATAATATACTTTTCTATTAAACTAGTTTTCCTTTAACATTACTAATCTTTAACTAGCTCACCGCCTTCTTTACTCCTCCTTGTAGCTATCTCCTATTCCTCCCTGCCATGCCTACCACATACAAACCTACCCTTAACAATGGCCTTCTCTTCTCACCATTCCACTTCCTATTTTTACCACACTACTCCCACTTGCTATGAGTATCATGGCCTCTACTAATTTCAACCCCCTTAAAGTACACAATTTTCACTTGTAATCTATCAGCTAACTACAGAAAATCCATATGAATATAATATCCTCTGTCTCCATCCCTTCCTAAATTTCATAGATCAACCCATATTTGTATCCACAAACTAGAAAACAAATTCCTCTTTATAAAATTCCTGAAACACCTCTGGCAGCCCCTTATAGCCCTATTACTGCATGGAGACGTCCATCCAAACCCAGGCCAAATTAATACAACATCTGAACCCCTACAATAACTATCTCATCACTGCGACCCCACACTCTGACAATTCTCTCAGGCCACCTTATTCGGTGAGTCTATAATATATGCTTAACATATATATATATATATATATATATATATATATATATGTACACATATTCTGCACATATGTATGTATATATATATATATAACTATATATACTCTTCTGCTGCTCTGGTAGATATAGATATGCTTTTATATATATATATATATATATATATATATATATGCTGTATTCTGCTATTTCACTGATTGTTTTCTGTGAGCTAGTTCTCATTTGCTCACAACCCGCTCCGTTACTTTCGGTACTCCGACTCCCCTATCCTACTACAATTCCCCTTACCCAATACACTTCCACCCATACTACTCCTTAACCACCCCTATGCTCAATTATCCGATCGCTTTTTCTTCCTCGTGCTATTATTCATCCTATCCCTACTGCCATCATTTACATCACATGTTTCCTATCTAACTACCACACCCTTTCTGCCCTCTCATTAATATACTTTTCCTATTAGCTTGGAGTTTCCTTTAACATTATAATCTTTAATAACTCCTTCCTCTGCTTGCCTTCATCTCCTTCTTAGCTATCTCCTATTCCTCCCCTGCCTTGCTTCCACCACATACAAACCTACCCCTTAATGGCCTTCTCTTTCTCACAGACCTTTACCCCCTATTTTTATCCTGCTACCTCCCTTACAGGTATCATGGCCTATAATTTTCAACCCCCTTAAGAAAGCACACTACGTAATCTATCAGCTAACCATAAATCATATGAATATAATATCCTCTTCGTCACCACCTCCTTCCTAAATTTCACAGATCCAACCCATATTTTGTATCCACAAACTGAAAAGCAACTCTCTCTTTTATAGAGATTCCTGAAACCTTCATAACCCTTTAGCTCTATTACTGCATGGAGATGTCCATCGAAACCAGGCCAAATTAATACAATATCTGAACCCCATTATACATCTCATCACTTCCTCATCTCTAATGCCTCGGCTTAATTCTCTCCTCATAAGCCACCTTAATATTCACGTAGTCTACCTTCATATGCTCTTCTACGTACACTCCTTTGACATCTATCTTGTTGAAACATGGCCAGGCCAGACTCCGGATAATGTAATCACGCCAGGTACTAACATCCTGAGATCAGATCACCTTAATAAAAAGGGTGTGTAATATATAAATCATTTACCGGAGTTTACCACTAAATACCAACCACCCACAGCCAGTTGCATAGAAATCTAATCTACAACCAGATAAATATAATAAGCATTACAACAATTTGTTCCTATATATCCCCGCCGAACTGAAAAAGCAACATTAACACTCTGAGAGCTTTGTCATAACTAATTGGCTCTAACATCCTTTCTGAAACCCCGTCCTTGTTGACTTTAACATTGATTAGATTTAGCACCCCCAATCTAATACTCATATAAACCTATATGGTTCAGTCAATACCTCCCTACTGGAAACCCATGAAACCTAGCAAGCAAACCATCAGGGGCTGGTTTAGTTATTGACCTACCGTCAGTTATGCTTCTAATGATATCAGTACTCTACTCTTGTTATCAGACAAAAAACCCTCATTCCAAACAGCAATCTATAGAATGTCCGTAACAAAACTGCCACCTCCCAACCAAAGCCCCTGGCTTTTCAGAAATAACCCAACCTCATGCTCTTCTACACGACACCCTTTGATATCCTATGTCTTATTTGAAACATGGTTTAAACTAGACACTAAGTGATAATGTGTGATATAATCCCTCCAGTGTTATAAATATCCTGAGATCAGATCACTCAATATTGCAAAAGGGGTGGTGGTAAGCAATACTATATAAACTTGGTATTTACAGGGTTACACCTACTAAATACTCCAACCACCCACAGCCAGTTGCATAGAAATCCTAATTCTAAATCCATAGATAAATGCTAATAAAGCATTACATATATAATTTGTTCCTATATCCTCCAGGCAACAACATTAACACTCTTTGAAACTGTCCTAATTGTCTTACAAACATCCTTTTCCACAAGAAACCATAACTTTGGTGTGACTTTTAATACTGATTGAAACTGCTGTAACTCTTCCCAATCTAATACTCATATAAACCATATGGTTTCAGCCAACCATACCTCCCTACTAGAACCCAGAAGAAATCGCAACAAGTAAACCATCTTAGACTGGATTCTAGTTAACAGTAACCCCTTTCCTATAAATCAGGTATACTTCCTAATGATATCAGTGACTACTCTCATCTTCATTATCAGACAAAAACCCTCATTTCCAAACAACAACCAATCTAGAACTCGTCCCCGAACAAAAACACCTCAACCAAGCTAGCTTTGCTGAGTCCCAAAGCTTCTGCAATTGACACCTTTAAATACCTACCACTTGACAGTTTTCGTCCTTGCATTAGTTAATAAATTTCTGCAAATCCTAAAATACATGCTCCCTCTTGAACAGTCACAAAAAAACTTCATGCTCTTCTACCGCATTTTACTCTTTGACATCTCTGTATGTATTGAACATGTAACCCAAACCCAGACACTAAGGATAATGATACCTTAGTCCCTCCAGGTTACTAACATCCGCAGGATCAGATGCCTTAATAAAAGGGTGTGGGGTAGTGTGGCAATACTATGTAAATCTCATTTGCAGGTTGCACCACTAAATACCCAACCACCCACAGCCAGTTGCATAACAGAAATCCCTAATCACCTCCCTAAACTACAGATAAAAGTACTTTAATAAAGCGTTACATATGATTTGTTCTGTCCTCCAGGCAACAACAGTGCAACACTCTTGGAGCATCGTAATTGGCTCACAACATCCAACTTTCCACAAGAGCATAATCCTTGGGTGACGCTTTAACGCATTGATTGGAACTGCTGTAGCTCTTCCCAATCTAATACTCATATAAACCTATATGGTTTCAGTCAAACTAATAACCCACCTCCCCTACAGAACCCATAAACCTAGCAACAAGCAAACCATCTTAGACTGAGTTCTAGTTAACAGTAACCCCTTTCCCTGCTCGTCAGGTATACTTCCTAGTATTATCAGTGACCACTCTCTCATCTTCATTATCCAGACAAAAAACCTCACATTTCAAACAGCCAATCTCACAGAACTGTCATAACAAAAACTTACCTCAACCAAAACAGCTTTCAAGCTGAACTTCCAAAGCTGCAATTAGACACTCTGAAAATACTACCACCACTTGACAAAGCACAATGCCGTGCTAAATAATAAATTTCTACAAATCCTAAAATACCATGCTCCTCTTGAACAGTCTGAAAGCTAAGAACAAACCTACACCTTGACTCACTAAGGAAATAACTACACACACACATATTCCTCTCTACACATATATATATATATATATATATATATATATATATATATATATATATATAGATATAGATATAGATATGCTTTTATATATATATATATATATATATATATATATATGCTGTATTCTGCTATTTCACTGATTGTTTTCTGTGAGCTAGTTCTCATTTGCTCCAACCCGCTCACGTTAAGCACTCTTGAACTCCTCAGCTCCCCTATCCTACCCCAATTCCCACTCACCACAATACACTTCCACTTATACTACTCATAACCACACCCCTATCTCCAATTATCCAATCAACTTTTTCTTCCTCATTGCTATTATTCATCCTATCCCCTACTGCCATCATTTATCACATGTTTCCTATCTAACTACCACACCCTTTCTATATCTCATTAATACTTCCTTTCCTAATATAACCAGGTTTTCCCTTTAACATTACTAATCTTTAACTAGCTCATACCTCTGCCTTCATCTCCTTGTAGCTATCTGCTATTCCTCCCTGCCATGCCACCACCACATACAAACCTACCCTTAACAATGGCCACATTCTCTTTCTCACCATTCTTACCTATTTATTTTTATCCACTACCTCACTTGCTATGAGTATCATGGCCCTACTAATTTTCAACCCCCTTAAAAGCACCTACTGTAATCTATCAATGCTCACAAAGTCCATATAGATATAATATTATCCTCTTAGTCCTGCCTCCTTCCTAAATTTCACAGATCCAACCCATATTTTGTATCCACAAAACTAGAAAACAACTCTCTCTTTATAAATTCCTGGAAACTTTTATTGTAGCTCCTATTGCATGGAATGTCCATCCAAACCAGACCAAATTAATGCAGTATCTGAACCCCCACATTAACCATCTCATCACTTCTCACATCTCTAATACCTCTGACAATTCTCCTCCTCATAGAGGCCACATGTATTAGTAATCTAAAACTCTTTACTTGACTCATCCTTCAAACCACTTGAAAAATTTGTGCACCCAACTTTATTCTCTTCTACATTACCTCCTTTGACATCCTATGTCTTATTGAGAACATGGCTTCATTCAGACACTAAGGATAATGATATATAAATCCTCCAATTATAACATCCTGAGATCAGATCCTGTAATAAAAGAGATTGGTGGTGCTTAAACAATATATATAAATCTCATTGCCGTTACACCACCTAAATACCCAACCACCCACAGCCAGTTGCTTAGAAATCCTAATCATTCAGATAAATCACAATAAAGCGTATATAATTTGTTCCTATATCCCTCCAGGCATCTTATTAACACTCTTGAAACTGTCATAATTGTCTATCCTTTCCACAAAGAAACCCTGAATCCTTGGTGGCTTTAACATTGATTGGAACTGCTGCCCTTCTTCCCAATCTAATACTCATATAAACCTATATGGTTTCAGTCATTAATACCTCCTACTAGAACCCATAAACCTGGCAACAAGCAAACCATCTTAGACTGGATTCTAGTTAACAGTAGCTACTTCCTATAAATCAGGTATACTTCCTAATGATATCAGTGACCACTCTCTCATCTTCGTTATCAGACAAAAACCTCATTTCCAAACAGCCAATCTATGAGACTGTCCGTAACAAACACGCCTCAGCCAAGCTGAAAACAAAGCTGTGAACTCCATTGCAGGTGACACTCTTTAAATACCTACCACTTGACAAAGCTGTCTGCATTGCTTTAAAGACAAAATTTCTATCCTTCAAATCCTAAAACTGATCATGCCATGTCATCGGGTCGACCATGCTCCTCTTGATGTTTAGACGATTGAAAACTTGGAACGACCACGCCCGATCGCAACAAAAAAAATGACTCACTAAAATTTCCAGAAGGTGTTAAAATCCTTCAATTCCGTACAAAAAGCTGCAGATAATAAAGACTGATCTTGTGATATTTAGCGGTTAAAGATTTCTGCAAAAAAAAAAAGTTTTGGTCAGTTTATAAATTCCCTACTCACCTGGCCCCTTTAGAAACTCAACCCAGCTAACTTGGCCCAGAATTCTCCCAGGCATATTACAGGAATTCCTTTAAATACAGCTAACATGGAATCTGTCCAAACATTAGCTGATACCACCTTATCACCAACATCAGCACATCCCCAACACACACACCTCACAAAACACTTACCTCCTCCCTCAGTACAGCCTGTTCCTACCTCTCTCATCCATGCCTGGTTTCAAAACAAAAACCATGTGCCCCTCATTGACCTCCTTTAGCTGAATTTCTGCAAATAGCTGCTGGGTACTTGCCCCACCCTATCTCTATCTTAGTGTAGGACCATCACAGAATGTGCAGCACCATGTCTTTGGAAGGTCTCTCTTATATTTAACCACCTCACATAAAGGCAACTCAACTGAACTTTCTAACTTCCCACTTCATAATAAGCTCTACTTTCTCCTTTACTTCTAAAATCATGGAGATGCATTCACCAGCAACTTCTCGATCACCTCCTCCAAAAAGCTCAATCTTTTAGCCAACTGCCAACGCGCATGGTTTTGGCTTTTTCACAGTACTACTACTGCACTTTTATCTTTCTCTGACTCTATTAATAAAAATTGTAACAACAACTTACTCACCTCTGCCTACCTTTCTAGACCTGTCCAAAGCCTTTGATATAATTGAATCATCCTTAATGATAAAGATGCCTGCACTTTCAATTAGGTATTCAAACGGCAAATGGTTTGAATCTATCTTAAAAACAGGCAACGGGCAGTCTCATGGGACAACAACTTCTCTACTTTACTTCCTATCTCACAGGAAGTCCCCAAGGCTCTGCTGGGGCCCCTCCTAGGCCTCTAATTTTATCAATAACCGACATCTATACCACACCCAAACCCACCTGTATTCCATCGCGGCTTGACGACTCAACCTAATCTGTGCCGCCTTCTGCTGAACTTCAGTCCAACATAGAGCGACATTATTTACTAGCAGTGGAAAGCATGGTTCTTTCCAACAAATGCTATCTTCTCCTTAATCAAAAACCAAAACTTCTACTGTTTACTCTGATGCTCTCTATTGACACACTTACATCAAAATATTTTTCTTATATAATTACAGGGTATACTGAACTCTTCCAGGCGCGCTGTGACCCATAACCTCAACTTTGACTCATAAAATTCCAACCTCAAATCAGTGAACTGAAAACAGGATCTCTCTATAGGCTCAAAACCATTCACCTTACACCTGTAGCAGGACTACTGCTTATTTAAACTCCAACTACCTCTACACTTCTCTATGCCTCCCCAATTTTTACAAATCTATCGAAATAATCAAACAAGCTGGCCACCCGCTTACAATAACATTACCAGGTTTACTGGGTCCTTCACATTACTCACACTGTCCGTCTACATAAACTAGGATGGTTGGAAATTCAAAACCAGCTTCTGTTCAACCAACTAACCATCACCACAAAATCTTGCATCACTACAAATACTCCATACTCTGTAACACTTATCCAACCTAGCGGTCAAAAAAAAGCACGCTTCTCATGTTGAACCGGTTAAAGCTGCAAATTCTGCAAAACTGGCAAAAAAAAAATTTTGGTCAGTTATATTCCCTACCCAATTCCTGGTCTCCAAAAACTCCAACCCCAGCTAATTCTAGCCCAGAATTCTCCTAGATGCACCCTTTAATACCTTCTTTGTGGAATCTGGGTCCAACATTAGCTAGTACCTTATCACAGCCAGCATCCCCAACACACACTCACAAAACACTTTACCTCCTCCCTCCAATTACAGCCTGTTCCTACCTCCTATCCATGCCTAGTTTCAAAACTCCAAACCATGTACCCTCAGGCTGACCTCCTTCCAGCGCTTTCGAATTTCTGCAAATGGCTGCTGGAGCACGGCTTACCCTATCTCTCATCTTAATTAATAGGACCATCACAGAATGTACTGTACCATGTCTTCGGAAGGTCTCTTTATATTATACCCCTGTTAAAGGAGGCAACTCAATTGAACTTCTAACCACCGCCCCTCATCGCTTCTACTTTCTCCTTTAGCTAAAATCATGAGGAGATGCATTCACTCAGCAACTTTCGATCACCCTCCAAAACAATCTTTTAGCCAACCGCCAGCATGGTTTTGTGGGCTTTTCACAGTACTACTACTGCACTTTTATCTTCTCTGACTCTATTAAAAATACCACTAAATTTTGGTCCCATTATAAATTCCCTACTCCACCCTGACCAAAACTCAACCCAGCTAACAACCCAGAATTCTCCCAGGCATATTGCGGAAATTCCTTTAATACCTTCTTTGGAATCTTTCAATACAAACATTATTAATACCCTTGTCATCGCATCCCTAACACTCTGAAACTTCCTCCTCCCCTCAATTACACAGCCTGTTTCCTCTCTCTCATCACTGGTTTAAAACCTAAAACCATATTAACACCCCCTCATTGACTCCTTCCACGGCTGATTTTGCAATATTGCTGGTGCCTTTTATCTCTATCTTAATTAATAGGTTGTCCGATGCTGCATGTCTTTGGAAGGTCTCTTATATTATACCTCTACATAAGGAGCAACTCAGACTTTCAACTACGTATCGCTCTACTTTCTCCTTTAGCTTCCAAATCATGGAGAGTACATTCTGCTGTAACTTGCCGATCACCTCCTCAAAACTCTTTTTAGCCAACACCAGCATGGTTTTAAAATTTCACATACTACTTTTGCTCTGTCTATTAATAAAAATTGCTTAACAACTCTCCCCTCTGCCCTCTTTTTTCTAGACATCAAAAACCTTTGATATGAGTGAATCATCTTAATGATGGGCCTACACTTACCACACTTTCAGTGATATTGAAACACAGCCGAGTTTGAATCTATCAAAACAGGCAACAGACGTCTCTGGGACAGCTTATCACTGCGCCCTGCAGTCTGGAGGCTACAGCCGGGGCCTCTATTTTCTAATTTGTCAACCTGCAAACATCTATACCACAAACCACCTGTATTCAGCCATGGCGACTCAACCTAATCTGTGCTTGCTGTAACCTGCTGAACTTCAGTCAACACTGAGCATTGTTACCTTGAGTGGCAAACTGGTTCGCAAATGCTATGTCGCCTCCTTAATCAAAAACCAAAACACTACTGTTTACTCTACCCAAGTCTCTCCTCCTTGACTTCTTGCATCAAAAAAATATTACTGTAATTGTACAGGCCCAACTACCAAACTCTTAGGCACTATGACCATAATAACTGACTCACACATAAATTCAACCATCAAATCAGTGAATAGAAAACAGGATCTCTATACAGTATGGGCTACGCCCACCTGTAGCCAGGTTCTATGGCCCAAACTCAGCTACCTCTACTTCTCATATCCCAATTTTTACAAATCTGTATCTACTGTAACAATCACTCACTCTGCCCCTCTTCTAGACCTGTCCAAAGTCTTTGATATGGTGAATCATCATTTAATGATAGATACACTTACCACACTTTCCCCAACTTGATATTCAAACAGCCAAAATGGTTTGAATCTCATCTAAAAACAGGCAACAGGCAGTTCCTCTGGGACAACAAACTCATCTACTTTATTCTATCTCACAGGAAGTCCCACAAGGCTCATTTGGGGCCCTCCCATTTCTAATTTTATCAATAACCTGCAAACATCTATATACCACAAACCACCTGTATCTAATATCACCGACTTAATTCAACCCTAATCTGTGCCATACAACTCTGTCAGAACTCAGTCCAACACCCAGAACGTATTTCATTTTAGTGTGGAAAACTGGTTCTGTAAATGCTGTCTCTCCTTAACCAAAACCAAAACTTCTACTGTTTACCCTACCCAGAAGTTCCTCCTATTGACTTTACACTTACATCAAAAATGACACTCGTAATTGTACCAGGCCCAACTCACCAAACTCTTAGGCATAATCTACAAGACCATAACCCTCAACTTTGACTCACACATAACCAACCATCAAATCAAAGTGAATAGAAAACTAGGATCTCTATAGGCTGAAACCATCTCACACCTGCAGCCAGGACTACTATGGCCCAAACTCAATCCATACCTCTCACACTTCTATGCCTCCCCAATTTTTGCAATCAGGCACGTTCTCTATTTACTAACATGATTGGGAATCCATTGGAATAAACTTTAATGTCTCAACATCCCCTTTCATCTACCCTCTTTCCAAAAAAAAAAACAAGCTGACCCCGTAACATTGGGTTGCCACTGGGTCCGTCCAGTATCACCATAAAATCTACATAAACGGATGGTTGCGTCAAAACCAACTTCTGTTCCAACAATAACTAACCATCACCAAAATCTTGCATCTTACAAATACTCCACTACTCTGTAACCAATCAACCCCTATAAAAATTTGCACTAAGCACCCGCCACTCGGCAAATAAATTACTAGCAGCACCTAAATCAGCCAAATCAGTAGTTCTATTTACTAACATGATTGGAATCCACCGCATTGAATAAACTTCTAGTAATCTCAACATCCCATCACCCTCTTTCAAGCATCTAAAAATCTTCCTTAACCATGATGGCTGTCCATGTACGCTGGCGAATACTTATATGTAACTAACCTTTTCTACACATTTAAACCTGTTGTCAAAGCTGGCCACCGCTACAATAACATTGCCAGGTTTGCCACTGGGGTCCACATTCCGTGACTCACCACTGTCAAAAATCTACATAAACTAGGATGGTTGGAAATTCAAACCAGCTTCTGTTCCAACAACTAACCATCACCTACTAAAATCTTGCATCACCCTACAAATACTCCTACCTGTAAATTTAATCAACCCTATAAAATTTAAGCACCCTCAATTACAACAAATTCACTAGCTGCTAATTCCTAAAATCCAATAATAAATCAGGGTGATTCTATTTACTAACATGATTGGAATCCATTGAATAAACTTCTAGTAATCTCAACATCCCTTCTATATCTACCTCTTAACTGCGGTGGCTATTGTCCATGTACTAACGTAGCTGAATCTACTTATATCATAACTAACCTTTCAAAAGTATCTAAAAATCTTCCTTAACTCGCAGTGGCTGTGTCTATGTACTAACGCCATTGAATTCCATTTATATCATAACTGCAATTCCTTTATGCCTTCTTTGTGGAGATCTGTCAAGTATTAGCTAGTACCTTATCACTGTGGCATCCCAACACCTCACAAAACCACTTTACCTCCTCCCTCCAATTACAGCCTGTTCCTGCCTCTCATCCATGCCTAGTTTCAAAACCTAAAACCATGTGCCCCTCAGCTGACCTCCTTCCAGCTGAATTTCTGCCAAATGGCTTAACAGGTACTTGCTTACCCTGCTCTATCTTGAGTGTAATAGGACCATCACAGAGATGATGTACTGTTACCATGTCTTTGGAGGTCTCCTTATAATTATACCCCACTCTACATAAAGGGAGAGGCAACTCAACTGAACTTTCTAACTTCTGTATGGCTCTACTTTCTCCTTGTTCAGAAATCATGGAGGTGTTCACCAACAACTTCTCGATCCTCCTCAAACAATCTTTAGCCAGCTGCCAGCATGGGTTTTAGGCTTTTCACAGTACTACTACTGCACTTTTATCTTTCTCTGACTCTATTAATAAAATTGTAACAACTAACTTGCTCACCTCTGCCCCCACTCTTTCTAGACCTGTCCAAAATAGCTGATGGTGGAATCATCATAATGATAGATACACTTATACACACTTTCAATTATTCATGACCAAATGGTTTGAATCCTATCTTAAAAACAGGCAACAGGCAGTCCTCTGGGACAACAACCTATCTCTTTGCTTCCTATCTCACAGGAAGTCCCACAAGGCTCTATTCTGGGGCCCTCCTGTTTTTTTTCTTAAACACTCAATAGCCTGCAAACATCTATATACAAAACCCTGTGATTCAATGCGCTGACTCAACCCTAATCTGCAATTGCTGCAGCAACTGCTGAACTTCAGTCCAACACCCAGAGGCGTGTTGCAGCAGTGGAAACTGGTTCTGTAAATCTTCATCTTCTCCTTAATCCAAAAACCAAAACCTGCTGTTTGCTCCTACCCAGAAGTCTCCTCTATTGACCACCCGCATCAAAAAAATGACTTGCTGTAATTCTTGCCAGGCTGGCGCAGCTCTTAGGCATAACTATTGACCATAACCTCAGCTTTGACTCACATAAGAGGAATTCAACCATCCAAATCCGGTGAATAGAAACTAGAAGCAGGATCTTCATAGAACAGAGCGTTATCCTGTGGCCGGGACACTGTATTTGAAGCTCAGCTACCCTCTACACTTCTCTGCTTGCCTCCCCAGATTTTTACAAATCTATCTAAAAATAATCAAAACAAGCTAGCCACAGCTTACAATAACGTACCAGGTTGCCACTGGGTCCACATTCCCGTACTCACCACTGTCAAAATCTACATAAACTAGGATGGTTGGAAATTCAAAGCCAGCTTCTGTTCAACAACTAACCATCACCCACAAAATCTTGCATCACCTACAAAATACTCCCATTTTCTGTAGCAATCCTTCTAAAATTGGCACCACTTCGCTCAGCAAATAAATTACTAGCTACCTAAAATCCAATAACAAATCAGGTGATTCTCTATTTACTAACATGATTGGAATCCATTGGAATAAACTTCCTATTAATCTCAGCATCCTTTTCATCTACCCTCTTTTCAAAAGCATCTAAAATCTTCCTTAACTTTCGCGGTGAAACATTGTCCATGTACTAGCAGCTGGCTGAATCTGCTTATATCATAACTAACCTAAACACTTTTCAAAATGTCACTTTTAAACACTTGGCAAAAGTTCTCAAAATTCTGTTCTTTTTACCTAATACCTAATTGCAAGTGTAGTCATTCTCTCTCAATAACCCTGAACATATTACCTAATTTGTAAGTCATTCTCTCAGAGCTTCTGCTGTTATGTAATGTAAATAACCTAAACTTGTATGTCTTTTCATACCATGTCATAAACTAAGTATTTTTAATAACCATACATATCTATATTTACACATGTATATTAAGCTGTATCTATCTGCTGTGGAGCTTTCTCCTAAGGCCTCTACTGAAAATGGACATATATCCCAGCTAGACTAGCCGGTCAACAAATGTAAAATAAAAAATAATTATATATATATATATATATATATATATATATATATATATATATATATATATATATATATATGAATATATATAGATATATATAGATATAAAAGATATGTATGATTACATATATATATATATATATATATATATATATATACTCTCACTCTCTCTTTCTCCTTTCTATGTGCTCTCTCTCTCTCTCTCTCTCTATATATATATATATATATATATATATATATATATGTATATATATGGAACATATATATGTAAGATATATACCATCTATAGAAACAATATATGTGTATGTATGTGTATTTGGAGTTCACTATAGAATCCCGAAATACTGAAATCCCAATTTCAGTATTTCAAAGTCTCTCTTGAAACCTTTAAATATCGAAAACATAACAGAGGTAAAAGCCCACCCCAGACACAGTGCAGACACACCACACACATACACATACACACAATCTCTCCCACAATCAGACAGAACATATAATTATATATGCCCCAACTTTGGGGTCTTTGATCACACACAGAAAGGTAACTCCTGCATACATTTCCCAGCCCCTTGCACACACACACATCCACAGCCAACATGCACAAACATACTGATCCTAACAACACACTCATACATGCCTACACTTACACCCTGCATTCACCCACAACAGAAGCTTAGGCCTAGCGGTATTTTTTGAATTCGTTAGCTGGTGTTTGAACCTCAGGCCTCTGGTATTATAATTCCAGAAATACTGAAAGTCAGAATTATTCAGTATTTGAGTATAAAGGGAACCCATTTTTTTGTTATCCCAT
>NC_056725.1:533091357-533126357 GCF_019279795.1 Protopterus annectens | reverse complement strand
AAATGTTAGGGTTATGTATATCTGACATAGCTTGGTGGAATCACTTGCTTGGCTGTAATTGGTACCTGAGATCCTGGGCTCAAACCTTGAAATAGTATTTGTTGCTGGGCAGAACAAGACGTTGGATACAAAGCGATTAAGAGGCACTTTTAAGCCAGTTGTAGCAGAGTTTGAGTGGAGGTAAGCACACTACTTTAACTCGATTATTTATATATATATATATATATAGTGTGTGTGTCTATATATATATATATTTAGATATAAATATATATATATATATATATATATATATATATATATATATATATATATACACACACACACACACACACACACACACACACACACACATACACACACACACACACACACACACACACACACACACACACACACACATACATCCACATGTTTAAAATACATTCCTGTACTGTTGAATGCCTATGCTGGATGATATGGGTTTGGTGGAAAATGTTAGTTATGTGGTATCTCGATATAGCTTAGTGGAAAGTCACTTGGCTAAGTGGTGCAGGGTCCTGGGGTCAAGCCTGTGAGGTTTCACCACACATACTCCAGATTCAGGTTGATGTTATGCACAGCCTGTCCATTTATTTTGTTGCTGGGCAACCCGGGCATGTCTCTTGTGGATAAGCAACCAAACAGGCATAAACCGCTTCACTGCTGCTTAAAAGTGCTTACTCCCACTTATTTCTTTAAAAGTAGCTGGAGTTGATAGGAAAGTGGTGAAAAGGGGCACAAGAGGAAAAACTGTAGGAAGACTATGAGGATGACTTGAAGGGTGTGAGAAGGTCCATAGCTTCCCATTTCTTTACAGCAGCAGCTGTGCGCCTTCACACAATTTAGAGGCTAGATTTGGACAGCACTCATACCTGAGAAGGGTTGGGGACAACCATAATATTTTGTTAAGCCAGGTGGAACCAGATTACATGGACAGCTATGTATGGGTGATTTTTTAGAACAGATTGCCTTTTTCAGGTGAGAGTGGGATTTTGGGAGAGATATTGGGTATATTTACAGTGGTAGGTTGGGTAGGTTAACAGACAAGACAAACAAGACACATACAGGGGTCAAGTATACCCATGACGGTCAGCAGAAATTGAAACACCTTGATGAGGTGTTGAGAAATCGAAACCCGCAGGCCCCAAAGTGAAACAGTGGGACTGAGGCCCCCCCCCCATGCGCAGTCACCACTGCACCTTCACAGCCCCAAGGTGGCTGTGCTTGGGAGCTGGTAGGGAGAGCAAGGCTGACCTCTATTTGTGACACACAGCCTCAAGCTGGCGTGTCTCCAACATCCCTGCAGAGCTTGCTACTCACCACGACCCAGACCTGGCGACGGGTGACAGGTTCCTGACTGCGCCCACTCTCAGGGAAACCCCATCTCCTGAGTCAGTTCCACTTGAAGGTGGTGCAGGACCAATGGACAAGGAGATCCCAGGCTGGGCCCCAGAAGTGCTGGTACCTGGTGCCATGGCCCTTGAGTGGGCCAGGTAAGGTCTGCTGGGACCTGCATTGGCATTCATGCTATAATTTAGTTTTATCAACATATGTAGGTTAGTAATAGTCAACACATTCAGGATTGGGTATAGCTATAACATGCATAGATATTCCCCATTAACTTAAACACCAGATATGGAACAGTTACTAACACAAACAAAACACATGCATACATGGACCACAGTGTTGAGTACAATAGCATGCAGGTACGACGATGGCAGCATGCCACCAATGTGGGAAGCTGTTTATTGCATAGCACATACATAGAAACGAATTTAAATAATTATCGGGAACAATAGAACATATGTCCCAACATTAGGATTCAGCACTTCTGGTTGAGGTTGTATTTGCGGTTTATAGTTGCAGATGTGGTGGGGGTGTTAATTAACCTTCGTGCCTATATTCCTGGTTTGCATTACTTTCCTAGTCAGTGTTGTTATCTCCTTTGCTTGGTAGTACACTATCCACTATTGCCACCTTGGTTTGAACGATGTTGTAGCTGTCGAAAACTATATACATGAACTGGTTTTACCTGCAGTATCACCTCTTACCAGTATACCTGTGGAGGTATTGTTTGTGCTGCTGTTTCTACACATACTCCCAGATTCAGGTTGATGTTAGCCACGCCTGTCCATTTATTTTGCACACACACTCTGGGCGTAATACTTGATCCCTGCAGGTGAACAGGGACATATTTCAACTAATTCAGCCTAAGCAGCTTAAACAGTTTGGGGAGGTGGGCACTGGCGCACCCCGTTGGCTCTTATACTCAGCTTCTAAAATTGCTTAACTCTGTGTAGGCATTTACTCCCAGCACAAACAGGCATAAACCCGCTTTACTGCTGCTTAAAAGTGTTTACTCCTACTTAATATTTCTTTAAAAGAATGAAAACAGGTTGATAGGAAAAGGTGGAAAAAGGCATGAAGAGGGGAAAACTGTAGGGAAATTAAGGGATGTATGGAAGGGTGAGGGGCTATCCATATAGGCCTCCCATTCTTTACAGCAGCAGCTGTATATACACTGAATTTAGAGCTAGATTTGGACACTATACCCAGAGAAGGTTGAGGACAACCATAATATTTTAAGGTTTAATTAGACCAGATTACATGGGATGCAGCTATGTATGGGCGAGATTTTTGGGGAAACAGATTGCCTTTTTTCAGGAGAGTGGGATTTTGGGGGGAGGGATAGTAGGTGGGTTACTTACAGTGGTAGGTTGCAGGTTAACAGACAAGACAAACAAGACAATATACAGGGGGTGGTATATGACAGGATGGGGGGTAAACATCTTTGATGGGAGGGGTGTTGGGAAATCGAAGCCCATGAGCCCTAGTGGAAAAGCCAGTGGGACTGAGGCCCCCACCCATGGCAGTCACTCACTGCACCCTTCTGTTGCTTCTCCAAAAGGTGTGGCTGCTTGGGGGCTGAGTAGGGAGAGCCAGGCTGGACCTCCAGGTCGTGACACAGCCCCTTGCTGGCGAGAAGATCTCAACATCCCTGCAGAGCTTGGCTACTCACCTACCACTCCAGACCTGGTGACGGGTGACAGGTTCCCTGACTGCGCCCCACTCCTCAGGGGAGAGCCCCATCCCTGAGCTGTTCCACTTGAAGGGTGGTGTGGTGACCAATGGACAAGGAGATCCCAGGCTGGGCCCTGTATGCTGGGTACCTGGGTGCCATGGCCAGCTGAGGTGTGCTAGGTGGGCTTGCTGGGACTCCAAGAACAGCATTCATGCGCTAGGTGTTTAAGTTTTATCAATATATGTATGTTAGTAATAGTCAACACATTTCAGGATTAGGTATAACAGCATGCATAGATATTCCCATTAACCCAAACACTAGATTGTACAATGACAGGTTTTGTTTTCATTGACATTTTTCCCAATATGTACACAGCTTGACAGTCGGTTATATGACATGAAATGCTGCCTACATGTCAGAGATTTGCACTGATATGCCGGGGGTAGGGTGACAGCCAACAGATGCGGACGATTAACTGGACATTCTGGACATTTCACCTGTACTTGTAAAATTGGTATGATTCTGCATACAGCTTACTGCCACTCCCAGGATTTGAACCATGGCTGTATCTACTAAAATAAACACCTGTCCATCACCCAGTTGAGTCAGTATATAGATGTTAACATTATTATCTCCTATCTGATTTCTGTCTATGGTATCCTTTGGTTTTACATTCTGATCTTGTAATTTACAGCCAGTGCTATACAGGATTTCTATGAACAGTTTTATTATGTAGCACAATGTGAAGTGACAGTGATGAGTAATACCTTATTTTCAGAGCAACTGCAACCTCTGGTGTGCCAGTAAACAGTACCAGTACAGAATATCAATCTTTTTGTTTCTAGGCACAGTCGTTTCATATCTGACAGACTTGTTGGAGCAATGTTTGACTGGCACTACCTGAATGCTGCCACACATGTACCAAATTCCCACATTAGTATTATGCACCTGCATCTCTGTTCCTGTACACTCTAGTCACAGCTTGACACCATGGGGTGTAGATGAGACCTCCTGACTTAGTTTGTTTTCATTGACATTTCCCAATATGTACTGGCTTGACAGTCGGTTATATGACATGAAATGCCTTTCATATTGTGTCAGAGATTTGCGATATGCCGGGGCAGGGTGAGCAACCAACAGGCTCCGGACGATTAACTGGACATTCTGGACATTTCTGCAACACACACTTGTGGGGGCATGATTCTGCACAGCTTACTACCACTCCCCAGGTTGAACCATGACTGTGTCTGCTAAAAATAAAAGCTTTGTCGCATCACAGTTAGGTGTGCTATACATAGATATTGCTGTGTGTATCTCTATCTGATTTCTGTCTATAATTGTCAACTTTGGTTTTTACATTCTGATCTTGTAATTACAATAGTCATATACGGTTTCTAGACAGTTTTAGTAGCAGCACCAATGCTGTAAGTGACGATGATAGATATACACCTTATTTTTGAGCAACTGCAACACTAACAGCCCTGCCATACAATACCTAAGTAAACAGTACATTGAGAATAGTCTCTTTTATTTCCACAAGCACAGTGTTCCATATCTAGCAGACTTGTTTGGAGCAATGTTTATTAGCACTACCACAAATGCTGCCACACATATTACCAGATTCCACATTAGTATTATACACCATCTCACTCTGTTCCTGCTTACACCTCTGGTCACAGCTTGACACCATGAAATTGTAGATGGAACATATGACATTACTCCATAACACATGTACATGGGACCACAGTGGTAATTACATTAAGATGTATAAGGTTACTGATTACAGCATGCCACCAATGTGGGAGTATTTTTAACATAAATATTATATAGAAACAGATTTAAATAATTAATGCACAATAGAACATATGTCCCAACATTAGAGTTAAGTCAGCATACCAATTGTGCTGTGTATTTAGTTTATAGTTGCAGATATGGTGGGTGTGCCAATTACCAAACTAGCATATTCCGTAGTTTGCATTTACTTCCTAGTCAGTGTTGTTACTGTACTCATGTTATTGTGTACACTATCCTATTGCCTTAGTTTGGACAGTGGTATGGCTGTTTAAAACTATATACATGAACCGTTTTACCTGCAGTATACAATTTCTTTTACCCGGGTATACCTGTGGAGGTATTGTTTGTTAACACTAACTATTAAGCACATACTCCCAGATTCCAGGTTGATGCAGTACATACCTGTCCATTTATTTTCATGCACACACTCTGGCATGTCTTGATCACATGCAGGTGAATAGGGACATATTTCAACTATTGCCTCTCTAAACCTTTTAGTGAATTGCAAGCAATGACAGGTTTGTTTCTACTGACATTTTCCCAATATGTACTGGCTTGACAGGTCACAGGATGACAAGAAATGCCGCTTACATGTCAGAGATTTGCACTGATATGCCAGGGGGCAGGTGACAGCCAACAGACATGGACCGATTAACTGACATCGGACATTTCTGTACACTCAGGGTATGATTTGCATACAGCTGGCCATCAATTCCCCAGGATTTGAACCATACAAGTTCTCAAAATAAAGTTACCGTCCATCAGCAGTTGAGTGTGCTATATAGATATTGCTGTATCTTCTATCTGATTTCATAATTATCTCTTGGTTTTCATCTGATCTTGTAATTACAATAGTCAGTATACAGGATTTGACAGTTTTATTATGTAGCACAAATGTAAGTGATAGTGATGAGTAATACTATTTTTAGGAGCAACCAACACTCTCAATAATGCCATACAATACCAGCAAACAGTACCAGTACAGAATATCAATCTTTTATTTCTAGGCACAGTGTCTTGGTATCTGACAGACTTGTTGGGATAATGTTTGTTAGCAGCACTACCTGAATGCTGCCACATGGCTACCAGATTCCACATTAGTATATGCACCTCTGCATCTCACTCTGTTCCTGTACACACTCTGGTCACAGCCTGACACCATGGGGTGTAGATGAGACATAATTTCTGACTTATTACTTCCTATAACATTTGGGAGTTAAGCAGAGTGACAAGTTTGTTCTTAGATGTCTGACAATCAGCTGTATTTTGTTTGCCGCCCAAACATCTGGGATCATCCTACTGATTTCAGGGGGATAGGGGTGACAGGCAGCAGATAAGGGACAATCTCAGACATTCTGACATATATGTACATTTGTGGATATGATTCTGTATACAGCCTACTACTACTCCTAGGATTTGAACCATGGCTGTGTGTGCTAAAAATACAACAGTCCATGTCTCAGTTGAGTGCATGGTTTTGATTTCAAATCTCTACATTATCATATGATACCAAATAAACACGGCACAGTCAGCAGTTGAACCTTTATTGTCCAGATATTATGCTTTTTATTTACATACAACTATATGTTTCTGCCATGATATGTGGTGCTTTGTAGTACGTATAATATTGGAACATAGGCAATTAACTTTCTACTACTTTTAGGTTACTTATTGTTGTGCAAGTATTACTAACACGTGTAAATAATCCTCATCCATGAACTCTTGGTTCATGTGTACTCACTTACCACTGTGGCAGAAATATTGTCATGTACCTAGCCATAATATACATGAGCTGAATTATTAAACAGGTGGTGGTTTGATACTTACATGACTGTTTCCTGGGAGTTGCTAGGTGACAAGTTTGTTCCTTATAGATGTCTGACAATCGGTCCTTGCTAGAGTGACAAGTTTTGTTTTCTAAGTCTCTCTCAGTTGTACCATATGACCTCTGTGGATTACAACCGTCATATACAGACATTCCTACACATTCTCCTATTTATGTAGCACAGTGTGGGTATAGTGCTTAATACAACAGTACTGTTAAGTGATTTCAAATCTTACATTATCATATGATACCAGAGTAAATACATGCAGTCCAGCAGTTAGACTCTTTATTGTCAGGATAATATGCTTTACTACAACCCATATGAGACTTTCCTGCCATATTCTGTGGGTGTATGTAGTGTTATGCTCTTAAACAATACAGGTTTTATATAGGCACCAACTTTCTACTACTTTTTAGATTTACCCATGACAGTACATGCAAGAGTATTACTAACCTGCTCACATCGCAACCAGCAAACTAATCCTCATCCATGGGCCCTGTCTATAGCCCACTCACTTACCACTGTGAAAGACATAAGAGGAATATTTAGCCACAATTTATCCATAATATACATGAGCTGGCAATTATTAAACAGGTAGTGACTGATACTATATTACGGCTGACTCCCTGTCCTCCTAGCCTCTTGATCCCCCAGGATTTGAACCATGGCTGTGTGCCTGCATCTAATGATCATGTCTCAGTTGATGTGCCTATTTGGATTTTGTTTCGGCTTTTCTGTTTCCTAAAGTCTCTCTCAGTTGTACTATATGACCTCTTGTGATTACAACGTCATATACAGATTTCCCAGGGGGATAGGGTGACAGGCAGCAGATATGGGACAATCTACTAGACATTCTGGACATATATGTACATTTGTGGGATATGATTCTGTATACAGCCTACTACCACTCCCAGGATTTGAACCATGGCTGTGTGTGCTAAAAATACAACAGTCCATGTCTCAGTTGAGTGTGCTATTTGGATTTTGTTTCTGGCTTTTCACTGTTTTCTAAGTCTCTCTCAGTTGTACTATATGACCTCTTGTGATTACAACCGTCATATACAGACATTCCTACACATTTTATTTATGTAGCACAGTGTGGGTAATAGTGCTTAATACAACAGTACTGTTAAGTGATTTCAAATCTACATTATCATATGATACCAGAGTAAACACATGCAGTCCAGCAGTTAGACCTTTATTGTCAGGATATTATGCTTTTATTTACATACAACCTATATGAGACTTTTCCTGCCATATTCTGTGGTGTATGTAGTACATGCCTTAAACAATACAGGTTTTATATAGGCAATTAACTTTCTACTACTTTTAGATTTATTTCCTATGACAGTACATGCAAGAGTATTACTAACCTGCCTCGCGTCGCAACCAAACTAATCCTCATCCATGGGCCTCTTGGTTCATAGCCCACTCACTTACCACTGTGAAAGACATAAGAGGAATATTTAGCCATACCTATCCATAATATACATGAGCTGGCAATTATTAAACAGGTAGTGGACTGATACTTACACATGGCTGGGACTTCCCCTGTCCTCCTAGCCTCTTGGATCCCTGATCCAAGAGATCCCCCTTTCACCACTTCAGGTCAGCATAGTGATGCCTAACCTGCTCACCAGTTTGGGGTATGCCAGTGGCACTGTTGAGGTCATGGGCGAGACAGTCCCAGGCTTCCTCTTCATATTGGGTACCCTGGTACTGGCCCTGCAGCAGTCTCATGTCACGGTCTTTCACAAGGAGTCCTGCCATGACTCTGGACTCCTGGATGCCCCATCGCTGTGCCCAAAAGCGACCACCCTCTCTCATTTCAGACATAGTGCCTACAAGGGGAAGCCACAACCAGTTATGAGATATATTCCTGCCTGCTGGGTTTAAATAAGGCCAGTTTCCTGCACTTTGCCATGACTGGACAGTTTTGAAAAGGCTAAGCTATGGGCAAACCTGCTTATCTAAGGCTGGCATTGCTTAAAGGGATATAACAATGGGCAGATTCAGTTAGCTGGCCTACACATTGCTTACACTTTGCCGTGACTGGACAGTTTTGAAAAGGCTAAGCTATGGGCAAACCTGCTTATCTAAGGCTGGCATTGCTTAAAGGGATATAACAATGGGCAGATTGAGTTAGCTGGCCTACACATTGCTTACACCTACTAAGCTGGGCTGTGCAATGCTTAGCATTGCTTAATATTTAAGTTGCATTATATTTGCATTGTGACATTGATTTATTATTCATTACATGATATATATGTGTTTGGTATCCATGATTCATGTGTATGTACACTGTATGGGTCCTTGTGTTTATTAGGGGATTTCAACACTTTATTACATTGACACCTCACATCTGGGCTTAATGCAGTACTCCAGTTCACATATTTATGTCCTGTAGTTGGTTATACTATATAAAACCCTATATAGATTCTTTTCACATGTTCAGTTTGTATTTCCTATGGTGAGGATCTGTTTGGTGATACCTCAATCTTATGTACTGCTGTTTGGGATGTGTGAGTGTTCGGATTTCGAAGGGAAGTTTGTTCCATTTGGTAGAGGTATGATAGCTGTATAGGCTACACCCTGCTTTAGATTTTGGCTTATAGATTTTTAAGAGGTCTTGGGAGGAGCTTCGGAGGCTTCTTGTAGGAGTATAGTGAGAGATGATGGTGTGTAAGGCTGGACAGAAAGATGGTTGGTAGAGAATTGCATGTATGGTTTGGAACTGGGAGAGAAGGAGCATGTGAGGTAACTCAAGCCAGTTTAAATATCTTAGAGAGAGACAGTGGTGAGAGGAAAGTTGAGTTGCAAATCTTGCTACTTTATGGTATGTGGCCTCAAGTCTAGTGAGGAGAGAGGAGTTTAGGTTAGTAAGGATTTGTGAACAATATGTTAGGCAGGAAAGAAGGCAGGAATGAATGAGGGCTATTCTAGCTTCCTGGGTGAGAAATATTTTATTTCTATAAAGTAAGCCTAATTTAAGGTGAGTATTCCTTATACAGTTGTTTATGTGGAGGTCGAATTTTAGTTGATCGTCGATTGTGATTCCTAGTAATTTTGAGCTAGATTCAACTGCAATAGGAGTGTTATTAAGTGACTGGATAGTAAAAGAGGATTTAATATGGTTGGATGTTTTGGGAAGGAAAAGTAGGAGCTTTGTTTTCTTGGGGGTTGAGGATGAGTTTGTTGTTTGAGAGCCATGTTTCAACTGAGTTAAAGGATGTTTGGGTAGCTGATAAAAGTTCAGAGGGAGAGTTAGCTATTGTAATGACTGTAGAGTCATCAGCGTATTGGATAACAGAGGAAAGTGGGCAGGAGGTACAGAGCAGGTTAGTGAAGATGCTGAAAAGCAGTGGCCCTAGAATGGATCCTTGTGGGACTCCCATTTGTACTGGAAGGGGAGTAGATAAAGCAGTGACCCATTTTACTGATTGAAATCTATCTTTTAGGTAGCTTTCAAATCAAGCCAGCGTATCACGAGAGAAGTTAAGGTTAGACAGTTTGTTTAATAGTAGAGAGTGAGAAACAGTATCAAAGGCCTTTGAGAGATCGAGGAAGATACAGGAGATAAGCTTATGGTCATCTCTGGCCAGGGAGATAGTATTGAGATATGATAGAAGTGCAGTGTATGTGCTATGCTTAGGTCAGAAACCATGTTGTGTTGGGGTAAGTAGGTTTTCCTGAGAGAGATGTTCCATGACTTGAGTATATATGCACTTTTTGAGAACTTTTGACAGAGGGGAGAGGATGGCAATATGTCTAAAGTTTGAGATTTCAGTGGAGTTACCACCTTTGTGGATAGGCAGGGTGTAGAAATGTTTCCAGACGGATGGTACTTTGGATTCAGAGATTGAGTGGTTTATGATGATAGAGATGGGAAGGGCTAGTGAGTGGGTAGCTCTCTGAAGAAAGTATGATGGGATGTTGTCAGCAGATAGTGAGCAGGGTTTTAATTTGGAGAGCAGGGTTTGAATGTAGGTTGTAGAGATAGGCTTCAGGGAGATGATTTTTGGAGTGGTAGTTGTTGAAGAGGAAGTTTGGTTTATAGGGTTAGTTGTAGTGGAGCTACTGGAGTTAAAGAGTTTGGATATTGATTCGACAATATCAACAGTGGCTGTTGTATACAGAGTGATTAAGGCACTTTTAAGCACTTGTAAGTGGGTTTGTACAAGAGTAAGCAATGCTAACCACCGGTTAAATATGCTTACAGAGAGTTAGCTTCAATATTGCTTAACCTGTGTGCACATTGTTCACTCCAGAGCAAATGGGCTTAAACCTGCTTACTAGTGCTTACATATGCTTAATCCCACTTATTACTGCTTAATAGTGCTTACCCTTGCTTACTAGTGCTTCCTCTCACTTACCACTGCACTAATTTAGACAGTAATGTCTAATGGTTCTTGGGACGGTGGGGAATTTGGAAGCTGTATGGAGTTATCATTCATTGCACATTTACCTTCTATTTGTATCCCTGATTCCTGTGTACATATACTGTATGGGAACATGTGATTATCTGTGAACTTTTCAACATTATGACACTGACACCTCATATCTGCATTTAATGCAGTACTACAGCTCACAAATATAAGTTATTTTGTAGGTTATGCAACTAAAAATAGTGGTCATAAAGTGATTTGACATGGAAAATGGAATATGCTGCAGTGGGACTCGAACTGGGAATGGCTGCTCATAAGGTGAATGCTCTGCCCGCTACACTATTTTTATACTGCTTTATTTGCATATATCTTGCTTTTTATCCTTTTATGCCATTTAAGCTGCATTAACTATAGCTAAGCGATGGGCAAATCTGCACACCTATGGTTAAATTTCATCTGTTTCAGAAAAAAAAAATCTTTATATTTGTTGTTTTAACTATTGCTCTTGTACACATGGGGGGATGTTGCTGGGGGTATGCCTACACCTATGAGCGGTCTCGCTCATTCCTTTGGAACTTTTCTGCTGTTCTTCATTGCAGGGGCATGTATATTCTGAGAGCTCTGTTCTTAGACATGCCCTCTGCACTCTTACATGCTCCATGCAAGATTAAGAGATCAGGCAGCATGTCTTCTTTAATATGTATGGCGTGCTGCCATCCTGCTCCTAAACGGCCGCTTCCGTGCAGGACTAAGCTAGTCCAGCATGGAAGGATAGTAAATCTGGGGGTCTTGTCTTGTAAAGAGCCTGTGTCTTTAGGTTTCTGTGCAATATGTTATGTTGTCTAGGATTCAGCAAGCTCTGAACGGCATACAGGAATACTGCAGGAGCTGCTGGAGGCAATATGGCTGCCGAGAGATCCAGGAACAAGCTCCCTGGATGTGCACGAGCGCTCCTGCACTATTTCTGCATGGACCCAGCTCCTGTATGCTAATTACCCCATTTGCAGGTGAAAACCATGCAAATGAGGTGAAATAGTGATCCAGGAAGCTGGCAGCCGTCCATGCTGGACTAGTGTAACCTGCAGAAATATATTCGGTTAGTAACCAAGTACATTTCTGCAAACTACAAAACGGAGCCATGACAGCTCCAAATAAAAAGTGTATATAATGTGTAAAGCATGACAATGGCCAAATATATGGCCATTGGCATGGAAAACAGCTGGAAAAAATAACTTTTATTTTTTTTGGTCGATTTAGTTTAGGACAGCAGCGCGCAAATGGGATCGGCCGGAAAATAAAAGAAAAATCCTGAAAAAAGCTTTATCTGCAAAATCACAATTTTGCTATTATAGTCAATGGCAGGCAGAAGACAACAAGGCCAGTGAATAGTGGTTGCTAAAGGGGAAGGCTCAGTGTGGGACTTGTAACTAGGCATTAGCAGGAAATCCTATGCAAATGAAGGGAATGATACTGAATCACAGATTTCCCCTCATGGCTAGCCTGGACCCAACCATGTAGGTGCAGGAAGACCACGGTGCAAGCCTAAGAGCTAGCTGACATCATAGAGGGGTGTGTCAGGCATACTGTAAGCTTATTGGAACCCTGTGGCTCAGGTTTGCCCTTAGCTTAGCAGAGCTAAGGAAGGGGGTGTTTCTGAAGCTGCCAAGCACACTTTACATTGCCTAAATGGGTGTGAGTGCTGCTGACTTGGTTTTAAGTCCCCCCCAAAAAGTAAATCAGGAAATAGCAGCTCTGTGCAAATCTGAGCACTGTGTTTGCACGTCACGCCTCAGGGCTTAAACAGGAAGGCAATGGGAAGGGAAAACAGCAGTAGGAAGGTAATTAAGGAGAACTAGCATAGCTGGCAGGTGAAATGTAGCAGAATCAGCCAATTACACAGGCAGCAGCCCAGCCCAGCCCAGCATACTACTATAAACTATGCAAACATCTTTCTCTCTGTTTTTTCCCACAAACTCTACACCACCGGTGTACATAAATGGGGAAATTTTACTTAACAATAGCAACAAAATGATAGGGGCTGCATTTGCTCTCATAAATCAACATGTGGAAGAGGCTGAGGGTGGTGAGGATGAGAATGCTGATGACCAACCCACAGTGAAGGAGAAGACTGTACAGACTCAGGGTAACCTACCAGGGGCTACATGAGTTGGAGATAGTGGAGAGCTATAGGGTGGACAGTGACCTTCTACAGCAAATTGTTGAGCTGTGCTGGCCACGCTTCACACACAGAACCAGTGGATACCAAGGTATGTGTAGGCTTAAGAATACTAGCTACAGGTACCTTCCAAAGACCAACTGGGGATATCATGGGGATCTCACAGACATCAGCATCCAGGGTACTCCCCCAGTTCCTGGATGCCATGTCAGCACATGCCGGTGAGCACATATATTTCCACAACACCTGTGAGGCATTGACCAGCAATATGTGTCTCTTCCACCAAATAGCAGAATACCCTGAGGTAGTGGCTGCTATAAACTGCATGCACATACACATCAAAGCACCACCCAGTGAGCAGTTCAGAGTCTACATAAACTGCAAGGGCTTCCCCTCCATCAACTGCCAGGTCATATGCAATGTCCATGGCATTACAATTAATGTGTGTGCTGGCAGTCCTTGAAGCTATCACAACTCCCACATCTGGCATATGACACAGCTGTACCAGAGATTTGCCATTGGGGACATCCCATATGGCCACCTAGTGGGGGATGCTGGTTATGCACTGAAGCCATGGCTGATGACACCCATCAGAAATGCACACACACCCGAACAAGAACTCCATAATGAGGCACATACACAGACCAGAATCATAACAGAACATGTGTTTGGGATGCTCAAGTCATGGTTCCGGTGCCTGGACATATCCGGTGGAGCCTTGAATTACCCCCCAGCTGCATGTACCCAAATTGTCATAATATGTGCTATGCTACACAATATGATCCTGTAGACACAGCTGCAGCAGGAACATCATGGGGAAGGGCCACACAGCCCCCCACCATTGCCAAGGCCTGCACAGGCACAGGGGGACTCAGAGGGGGAACAACCTGAGCCTGCCCCAGTAGGCAGAATAAGGCATGCCCAGTATGCCTAGGCCTTGGCAAAGAGGCTACACATAGCACATACACTGACATGGTAGGAACCCAGGGAATGACACCTTTATCTGATTCACACATACCGTAAAAGGGATGGCAAACATGACACTACCTGTGCTTAACCATGTATAGGGAGTGTACTATGTGCATCTGACATAGTCAGTCCTCCAGCACCATCCTTAACACTGGCACAGTCACAAGATAAGTCACTCTCCCTATCAATTGCTGAAAGGAGTAGAATGTTCTACTACTTATATCTATGGTATGGATGTGAGCATGAAAAGGAATCGGGTGGCTGAATGGGATGCCAGTAGATAGTAGACATCTATATTGGCAGCATGAATTCTGTAAAAAATACTGGTGTCAACACAGTAGCCAGTACTAGACAAGGTGACAAAGCCCACTTCAGGACATGTGGTGGACAAACTGTATGTCCATAGGACACACAGATGCAATTCAATGAGGCTCGCATACCCAACAACAGTCTCAGTCAGCAGGACAGGCATAGACAAACACAAAGAGGGGCTGTGCGAATGCCTCTGATTGATGGCTATGGAGAACAGCCCTTCTCCAGACCTACACAAACAGTCTACAACAGGTCAGGCAGTGGGATGTTAGTTCTGAAGGGTAAAATGTCTGAAACTGAAATGTAGGTCAATAAAACCTAAGAACTGTAGTACACTGATATGCCTCTAGTCTGCATGATAGGTCAGAATACAGAATGAAATGGAGTACCTGAAATACCAGTACAGTCATAGCAAATGTGTATAGTTGCCAGGTGTGCCCCCCCCCCCCACAATCCTATATAGAAATGTAGTAACATGTATCTGTAGGTATAATAACAGTGGAGCACAGATTACCTGAGTCAGCCAACGTAGCAGGATAGATTGTAGCATGTGTACAATATGCAGGACTGTGTGTGTTAGGTTGGTGTGTGTTGAATATTGTGTGAGAGTGGTTAGCATGTAAGCATGGTGGGTTGTGTCCTGGTGGCCAAAAGCCAGTACTGCCAATGACAGGGCCAAGATCTCACAACTGCAGTGCCAAACACAATGCATCCCAGTAAGACACATTCCAGCAGTAATCCATACTAATTGTTCAGATGTAATATTTGTCACCATCTGAGAGATGGACATGGTATGAATGTGGGCCCAGACATCCACACAGTACACAGGTGGAAGTTCCCTAGATAGAGAGTGCATAAAATGTTACAGTCAAATGGACACACCTTTGGAATTGTACATACAAGATAGCAACACATTTGTTGTCTGTGTAGTATGGAATACTGATGTAGTCTGGCCAAATAATGGCAGACCACAAAAGGCACAGTTATGAAGTACTGAGAAACTGCTGATGTCCCCGCACAAGCCAGCATAAGGGGAATGCTCCACGTATATCTGTGAGTCAGCTGCAAGAAGCTTCCATAGCACACATGCACTCAGCTCACCCCACCATCAGCCACAGTTTCTTCACAGGTCATATCCCTGCTGTTGGGAATGAGTACAATATGACTCCCACTTGTATATGGGAATACCCACAGAATGCAGCATGCTGAAGAGGTGTCCCATGCAAGTGTGTCCCTAGCTGTAAGCAGCACCCTGCCAGCATCCACACCAATGGATTAATAAGGACAGAAACTATTGCCATTAATACCTTGCACACCTACCCTGTCACCCCAGGGGAATCCAGTGGCTTGCAGCCTGGGACTGTAGGAGTGACAGAATGCACTGGCCTGCTACAGATGGCCTGCATCAATACCAATTCCCCTACAGTCCTCTGTCACAGGCCTGTGTCTCACCCATACTGCCAATGTATGTTATCTCATGGAGTCCCAAAGAACAACATAACACAGTCCACAGAACACAAATGCAAGGCCATGTCGAAAAATCCCAGTAGCATGTCCACCATGTCCTACTGCATGAACTGTGGACCAACCCCTAAATACTGCTGGGATGAAGTGATGACTATAGGGATACTTATCAGATATCCCTTGCATAATGTTAGGAAGAGGATAGAATAACAGAGGGGAGGGTAGAAGCATGGACACCATGGAGTGTGTGAAGTCTAAAACTCTGAAGTGTGTCCATACTATCCCTGCCTGAAAACCAAGGAATGGGTGGCTACAAACCTGTTCATAAACCACAATGTGAAGGGGAAATGACCAGATATATGAGCCCTGCCTCTGGGTAACCTGTGTGAATCTGCAGAGCTGAGAGGTATAGCCACAGCAGGATATGGCCATTCTGTCACATCGAGATATACAAGCATGGGATCCTCAGCCACCACAGAACCAAGGTGCTGGACCATTTACACAGACCCATCAGCAAGTGCCTGCAGCTCCCCTTTCAGAGTGGCATGAGTGTGCAAGAATATATAGGTCGCAGACCACAATACTGGACACAGCTTCATTCATCATGTATTCCCCAGGAAGTTACTGCTAGCAAATAAGTATATCTGTCAGTAGATGATGACATAATACATCACAGTGAAAAACAGTACATATGTCTGACTATCTCTGCTAACACCAAATCCATGTAGCAGAAGCAGCACAGACACAATTAGTTACAGTATCCCACTATCATTTGCCCATTGTGACTCCATATTGTCAACCTATCTACAGCTATCCTGCAGAAACAGGTTGCTAGCTGTAGGTGTACAACACAAATGCCTGCAATGGAGTAAAACCTACCTGGAATAGATTCGCACATTCAATACAGAAGGTCATACTGGGCATGCTCCCACACTTAGAGAAACAAAGCCCATGTCTGACAACAAAATACAGAAGGGTTATACTGGGAATGCTCCCACACTTACAGAAATGAAGCCCATGTCTGACAACAACAGTGGACTATACATATCTGTCAGTTGCAGATGTCTGTGAACACACACCACATTGCACACCAGTCATGGTTTGCACACACATCAGATAGGAGTACACACATATATCCAAGGACAATACACTATAATAGGTCAAACATACACAAACAGAGATGTGGGGAAGAGAGAGACAGACAGTGACAAAGAGCTTCCCATCATGAGGCCTGTCCCACCCACCACACATCCAATTGGCCAATATCACATGATGTACCAATGTCTATCACTGTAGACATTTGCTTTTGGTAGCCCTCAGCACTATAGTGTCTGTGGTGCTTATGATAACTGTGTAACATGACAGTACAAGTCATTATTCATCTAGCAGTTGTATACACAGTCCTGTCAAATGTAAAGTTGTGTGTGACTGACAGTTGTGTATGTGTTTCCAGAGGAATGGTTTATGGCACATTCACCCACACTGCACTCCCCATTGCCCTAGTTTAGCTAGCCTGCTGATGTCATTCACCTTGAAATACCACCTTGGACAAAAATCAGCCGTATAAGCTCTGTGGCACATGCAATAATTGCGTAATGCTATAGTGTGATGTAATAGTTAGGTAGGAGTTTTAATCCCGGATGTGACATCTGTGAAACTCTGTGTATGTGTAGAGAGTAATGCTTTTGTGGCCATTCATAGACACTACACCTCCCATTACCCTACTTTAGCTAGCCTGCTGATGTCATTCACCTTGAAATACACCTTTGGAGAAGGGCTATTCTTGTAAGCTCCATGGCATGTGCGATAACTGCATAATTCTAAAGTGTAACTTAGGTAGGAGTTCTAAGCCGAGACATGGCAACTGTGCGTGTGTGTAGGGATCAATGCTTTTGAGGCCATTCACAGTTGCTACACCTCATATTGCCCTACTTTAGCAAGTCTGGTGATGTCATTCACCCTGAAATACACCTTTGGATAAGGGTGAGCCCTATAAGCTCTGTGGTGCATGCGATAACTGCATAATACCACAGTGTAGTATACTAATTAGGTAGGAGTTCTAATCCCAGACAGAGCAACTGTGAAACTATTCATGTGTGTAGGGATCAATTCTTTTGAGGCCAGTCACTGCATCTCCCATTGCCCTACTTTAGCAAGCCTGCTGATGTCAGTCACCTTGAAATACCTCCTTGGACAACATTCAGCCCTGTAAGCTCCATTCCATATGCAATAACTCTGTAATGCTATAGTGTAAAGTACTAGTTAGGTAGGAGTTCTAATCACAGATGTGGCAACTGTGAAACTGTGTGTGTGTGTGTGTGTGTGTGTGTGTGTGTGTGTGTGTGTGTGTGTGTGTGTGTGTGTGTGTGTGTGTGTGTGTGTGTGTGTGTGTGTGTGTGTGTGTGTGTGTGTGTGTGTGTGTGTGTGTGTGCGAGTAGAGTATAATGCTTTTGAGGCCATTCACAGTCACTACACCTCCCATTGCTGATGTCATTCAAGTTGAAATACACCTTTGGGTAAAGGCTAGCCTTATAAGCTCTGTGGTATGTGCAATAACCGCATAATGCTTTAGTATAACATACTACGTAGGTAGGAGCTCTAATCCCAGACATGCCAACTGTGAATCTCTGTGTTTGTGTGTGTCGGGATCAATACATTTGAGGCCCTTCACAGTCACTACACCTTCCATTGCCCTACTTTAGCAAACCTGCTGATGTCAGTCAACTTGAAATACCTCCTTGGACAACATTCAGCACTGTATGCTCCATGGTGCATGCCATAACTGTGTAATGCTATAGTGTGATGTACTGGTTAGGTCAGAGTTCTAATCCCTGACATGGCAACTGTGAAGCTTTGTGTGTGTGGAGGGTAATGCTTTTGAGGCTATTCACAGTCACTACACCTCCCATTGTCCTACTTTAGCAAGCCTGCTGATGTCATTAACCTTGAAATACACCTTTGGATAACAATAGCATTATACTACTAGTAATATACTACTTAGGTAGGAGTTCTAATCCCAGACATGGCAACTGTGAAACTATATGTGTTTGTGTGTGTGTAGGGATCAATGCTTTTGAGGCCTGATGTGGCAACTGTGAAGCTTTATGTATGTAGAGAGTAATGCTTTTGAGGCCATTCACAGTCACTACACCTCCCATTGCCCTACATTAGCAGGTCTGCTGTTGTCATTCACCTTGAAATACACCTTTGGATAATGCTAGCCTTATAAGCTCTGTGGCGTGTACGATAACTACGTAATGCAATAATGTAACATACTACTTAGGTAGGAGGTCTAATCCCTGACATGGCAACTGTGAAACTCTGTGTGTTTGTAGGGATCAATGATTTTGAGGTCATTCACAGTCACTACACCTCCCATTGCCCTAGTTTAGCAAGCCTGCTGATGTCAGTCACCTTGAAATACCTCCTTGGACAACATTTAGCCCTGTAAGCTCCGTGGCATGTGCAATAGGTTCATAGGTTCATAGGTAGGTATGACGCTATCGGTGCAAGGGCCTAAGAAAGCCTAGCCAACAAAGTTCCCTGGAGTATGCCACCCAAGAAAGTTATCTTCATGTGCCCCTGTCGAGCAGAGCCACAGAAGTGATCCTGGGGTGTATTTCCTATTTCCCATCAACTCATCAAGATTTTTCTTGAAGAGTGCTAATGTGGAACTTTGCTTGACATGGATGGGTGGCTTGTTCCAGGGTATGGGAAGTCTCTGG
This sequence comes from Protopterus annectens, assembly GCF_019279795.1. Classification (NCBI taxonomy): domain Eukaryota; kingdom Metazoa; phylum Chordata; order Ceratodontiformes; family Protopteridae; genus Protopterus; species Protopterus annectens. The sequence goes on along the minus strand of NC_056725.1, from coordinate 533,106,666 downwards.
GAGAGGAATCTATCCCTACAGCATGTCCTTTTATTGTGGTGACAAGGTTTAGTTCCCTAGAGCATGTAGCTTGGTGGGATTGGGATTTCTTTAGGTGTAACATGTCCAACAGCTCTGGGTTTGAAGTAGCTTTATATGTTAGGCAGAGATCACCAAGGAGTAGGCGATATGCTACAGAGTAAAACTGGAGTTTTTTGTGATGGTCAGTGTAGGGCATCTGTTTGAGGCCAGTAATCCTCTTTGTGAGGTACTTTTGTGGCCTTTCCAGCTGCTGCAGATGTCTTGTGAGGTACATTCCAAAAGGGGCGTTATACTCTATAATGGGTCTAATGAGTGTTGAGTAGAGGGGAACAATGACCTCTTTTTTCCTGGATGAGAACCCTTTTGTGATGAGGTGTGCTATGCAGAAGGATTTCTTGATTACTGTGGTGATGTGATTATCAAAGGAGAGACTACCGTCCACCTGGGTCCCAAGGTCTCTTATCACACATTCGGCATTAAGTACACTGCTGCCTTTGTGGTAATTCATGGGTGCAGAGTTTTTACCAAAGGGAATGACAATGCACTTTTTGGCATTGAGCTTGAAGCCATGGCTCTGACACCAGGCATCTGTCTCAGTGAGGCCCTTCTGTAGGATGTCCACATCATTTGGGGACTCAACTATGGCTCCTAGTTTGCAGTCATCTGCGAACTTCACTAGCCAAAGACCTTCTGTGTTAACCTGTACTTCAGAAAAGTAGATACCAAACAAGAGAGGTCCCAGGACTGAACCCTGTGATACCCCACTTGTCACTGGTTTGAAGTCAGATTTGGAGTCTGCAACATTTACAGTGTGGGTGCTGTCAGTTAGCTAGTTGGCAACCCATCTTCTGACATAGGGATTTATACCTGCTTTAGTGAGTTTAGCTATAATTCCAGAATGAGAGATGGTGTCAAAAGCCTTGGTGAGGTCATGATAGGCTGTCTGAACCACCTTACCCTCATCTACAGATTTGGTGACTGCCTCAAAGAAGGCATGAGGTGCCTTTCACAAACCTGAACTGGGTGGGGTCTAGAGTTTGGAGGTTACCAAGAGTTACATGGTGATATGTTCCATGACCTTACAGACCAGGCTCATCAGGCTAATAGGGCGATCGTTCCCAGGCTCAGTGGTGGCTCACCCTTTGTGGAGTGGGATAACTGTTGCTGTGCATCATTCAGTGGGCACAAAGCCTAGCGTGAGGCTATGATTGAACATGGTGCTTAGGTGGGGAGCCAGTTCATTCTGAAGTTTGTGTAAAACACAGCCTGAGATGTTGTCCAGTCCCATGGATGCTGTGTTTTTGGCTTTAGAGAGTGCAGCTTTTACCTGTGTAGTTGTGATTACAGGGACTCTGCATTCTTCCTGTATAGATAGAGGCCTTTAGGGGGTATGAGGGGGTAAAGTTAGTACTAAACCTATCTGCCAGGATGTTGACAATATCAGTTGGTTCTGTAATTTTTGTGCCATTGTGCTGTAACTCAGAGTAGATCTGGGTGTTGCCACTGAGATTCTTGACATAGCTATAGCATGCTTTGTGGGTGTCCCTAGAATCAGTGGCAATTTTGTGTTCATAGCTAGCTTTGGAGGATCTTATAAGGGATCTTAGCTTCTTACTAAGGCTGACCAGGGAGCTCCTCCACTCATGGGATTTTACTCTTTTGCAACAGTTTCTTCCTTCTGTTGTAGAGTTTGTTTGTGGCAGGGGGCCACCAGATTGGCTTCCTTTTTATGCAGGATAGCGTCTTGGTTCTGTTTGGGATAGCATGATCCATGCACTCGTTTAAGTGGTTATAGAGTGCATTTGTGTAGGATTCAGCAATCATAACTGTATTAACCATCTGCATGGGTGTCATGAAGTTTGCCACTTCTATCTTAAGCAGCATGAAGTTGGCTTTGGAGACATTTTTTTACAGTGGTTTCCTTAATGGGTGGCAGGGGAGGGGTGTGGATATCTAGGGTGATTAGCTTATGTTTGGATCTGACCAATGAGGAGGTGACTTCAGGTGTGGAACACTGGTCACTCATGTTGGTAATGACTAGGTCTAGGATATTGTTGCCCCTGGTGGGGGGTGTGGATAAGTTGATCCAGGGCATTGGAATTTATGAATTCCAGAAAGCATTGAGCGAAGGAGTTGGTACTTGAGTAGTTTTCCCAGTTAATGGTGGGTAGTTGAAATTGCCCATTATTAGGATGTTTGGTTGAACCCTAATATTTTCCAGTATATCAAGAAAAGAGGAGTGGGAATCCTGGGGCATGGTAGGGGATCAGTAGCAACCTACAGTTTGGATTGCAGTTTTGTTCAAAGTTAGTTGCACTTGGATAACCTCAGATGCATTATGCTGAGCAACTAGCCTGGAGGTGTGGATATCCTTAATGAATATAGACACACCTCCATCTTTGGTGTTCCGGTCCAGGTTAGGTGGCCGAAAAGTGTGGTATGAGGTATAGCCTGGTAATGCAGGGGTGCTCTCTGGAGCCTTGAACCAGGTCTCAGTCACTGCACATATATCAATGTTCTCCATTTTAAGGAGTGCCTTGAGGGAGTGCATTTTGAGATTTAGACTTCTAGCATTGAGTATCATTACCCTCAGTTGTCGCTTGCTTGTTCTTGTTATGGTGGTGAATTTGTCATTTGAACCTTGCCTAAAAAAGGCACTATAGGGGCAGCAAGAGCCTTAGCCAGTATCCAGAATCCGAGGGGTGACAGGTGCAGGCCATCTCTGGCAAATCATTGTGGTCTGTCAACCATGTCATCCCAGGCAGACAGATACTGGATCCCATTAGAATGACACCAAAAGCTTAGCCAATTGTTGAAGTCAATCATTTTGTCCTTGTACTGCGGTATCATTCTGGATGATGGCAGGATGCTACTCAGGGCTAGGGTCATATCTGCCTGGGTTACAACATCGGAGCGATCTTCCATGTCTCTTTTCATGTAGTCCAGGGAGGTACATCTCAGGTCATTCACACCAACAAGGACAATGACAGAGTCATATTTGTACTTGTTGTGGAGTGACCAAGTGCGTGGGTTCTGTGACAGATCCTGGCACCCAAAGGCAGCTGACAGTACCTTCTCATTGTTTAGCCTGGTGAGTGGGACATCAGTATGCCTGACTATAGAGTTACCTATGACTAGTTTGTTGGGTACGTTGTTTTGCCTTATGGGCTGTGGTTGAGTGGCACACTGAGTCTGTGGGCTATATGTCATCTGAATTGTGCTGGGGTGGAGATTACTTGTGTTTCTGCTTTGGAGGTCTCTGTTGTTTGAGCAGATTATTATTGAGAGCCTCTGCAAATGTTTTTGTGTTTCTATGTGTGGATGTTGCTGGTGTAGGTTTAGTGGGACTATGTGATGAGTGTGGTGTGGTGCAAGTGTTTACCTTCTCCTCTTGACTGTCAAGTTCAGTCTTGGTTGGAGAGAGCTTTACCTTCAGTTTGGCTAGATAAGTGAATTTCTCACAGGTTGTAGTTTTGGGTGGTATGGGGAAAGGGTTTTCTGTGTACATGAGGCAATTGCTACATTGCCCCAAGATGCCCAGATTCATCAGATAGACAGAAAAGAACACTGGGAGCTGACCCTTGGACATGCCTGAATAAAAAAACTATTTTCCTCTAGACAAGTGAGGAAAGTGAGTACAAGAGATGTTTTTCTCTAAGCAAGTGAGGAAATTCAGTACAAAAACTGTTCTCCTGTAGGTAATGAGGAAGGTTGAGTGCTGTAGTAATTTGTAGCTTATTCAGTGCTTACAAGTTCTGAACAAGTGTTGAGAATGAATAAGCAAATTCAAGTGCTAAAACTAAGAATCTGTATCTGAACCAGACTAGTTACATGAAAGAAACAAGTACAAATGCAGGCTTTGAAATCAGAAAGTTGAGAGAGATGGAAAAACTGCCCAAATGGCCAATAACTACAATTTCTGGGCTAGAACCACTCCTTATGTGGTAGATAGGCTACCTAGTGCTTACCACTCCCACTGATAAGCTAGAAGGTGTCCCTCCAACACAGAAAGGCTTGGGAACCTCAGGAGCTTACAAACAGTCCTGGATACAGCAAATCTGTATCTGGACTAGACTAGTTACAGGAAGGGGGGAAACAAGTGTAAATCCTTTTTGTTACAGTTAAGGAGAACACAGGGAGAGTCTAGCAAACTTTTTTTGTAAAGGAAAGGGAGAGAGGAGAAGCAGACAATAATTCAAGGTTAGGAAACTAAGTGGGTTGGCCTTCTCAAATGTTCTCTCTGTATTAGGTAGAATGAGCTAATGACACTAGACTGGGAGGAGTGTCCCAGATCAAATTTACAGTAGGGGCAGGCAACTGCAAAGCCACCAAGTATAACAGCAAGACACCAACAGGGAGAGAGGGTGGGGAACAATACTAAAGCTACTAGCCTACACTCTTTTAGACAGTAAACAATACAGAAATGTTTATCACAGCAGAAGAACAGCAGTGAGCCACAAAATGAAAGTTTTAAACAGATAAAGGAGCAAGGAGACTCTACAGAATGCTTTTAACTGCAAACAAATCAGTTATATGATACACTCCTTGGCAGGAAATCAGAACAAACAAATAGGTGCTTAACAAGTAGAGACAATTTCCATTATTACCTTTCACACAGTGAAACTAGCTAAAAAGCTTTACAAACAGTGTGACAGTAAAAACTGCATAATGCTATTGTGTGATGTCTTAGTTAGGTAGGAGTTCTAATCCAAGACATGGCAACTGTAAAACAGTGTGTGTGTGTGTGTGTGTGTGTGTGTGTGCATGTGTATAGAGAGTAATGCTTTTGAGGCCATTCACAGTCACTACACCTCTCATTGCCCTACTTTACCAAGCCTGCTGATGTTATTCACCTTGAAATACACCTTTGGATAAGGGCTAATCCTATAAGCTCTGTGGCATGTGTAATAATTGTGTAATGCTATAATGAAACGTACTAGCTGGTAGGAGTTCTAATCCCAGCCATGGCAACTGTGAAACTCTGTGTGTGTATGTGTAGAGAGTAATGCTTTTGAGGTCATTCACAGTCACTACACCTCCCATTGCCCTACTTTAGCAAGCCTGCTGATGACATCTACCTAGAAATATACCTTTGAAAAAGGGCTAGACCTATAAGCTCCATGGTGAGTGCCATAAATGTGGAACAATGTAGTAGTAGTAATGACACAGCTATGGCTTTGATCTCATCTGTGGCAACTGTTTGTACCTCAAAGATTTTGTCCCCATTTACAGCCAGTACACATCTCAGAGCCTCACCTTAGCAGTCCTGCAGATATTATCCACCTTACAAGTATCTGTTACGAAACCTATACCATGTCAGGTCAGTGGTGCATGCGGTAAATGTGTAACATAATGGTCCATAAAGATTGCTAAATAGAGGTTTAAAACTCACCCCTGGTAAATGTAAATGTGTGATTAGGTTAAAATTATTTTTGGGATCTCTCACCCACTACATCACCCAATGCCAATATTTACAAGGGCTGGTAATGTTCCTCACCTTAAAAGTACCTTGGGACAACATCCATCCAATAAGCTCTGTAGTACATGCGATAAATGTGGTACACTGTAGTAGCAATGCATAGCTAGGTAGGGGGTTTAATCTCAGTAGTGGCAAATGTGTGTTTGTCATCAATATCCTTTGTTGTGACTGCGTAATAACAGGATGCATTGTGGTGTGAGTTTTGCTAAATTATTATATTGAGGAACTACTATATGTCACAATGTCCACCTTACAAGGACAACAGATGTCAAACAGCATAGAGGCTGGTGTAGACAATCTATAGCCCTACATGTGACATTATGGATTGGTGAACAATATAGGCAACCCTTGTATTACTCAGAGAACACTCTCCACCCATGTCTCATACACAAACACACTTGGCTAGGCAACAACCACTATATTGGTAGTTCCCTCCTTTGCTATGTTCCCCACTGGATGCCTGCAACAACTGTAGAGTCTGCAAATATAACCTACAAAGGGAATACCATGCCTTATACATATGCATTGTATGGACAGATGCCACTAACTCCACTGAATACCTGTATCATGCTGTCAATGTAGATGTAGGTACGACCTCAGTTCCATAGTCAGGTCTCACCACATGAGGTCAGACATGCCACATCAGATGACAACAATCTGTCCTCACAACATGCCCCAGAGACCACAAGTACAATTACACACATTACAGAACATGCATGTGGGACATGTGCACAACCCAGACACTGTCCATGTTATGGAATATAGATCACATGCATGGCAAGCATTGTGCAGAACTGGCCACCCACAGTAATAACCCAGGGGAGTGGATGGTGAATACAATACCCACCCATGTGGGCCAATCCAGGGACTACATCCCTGACCCACATGGAGACCATTGTCATGTGGCCTGATGCCAAGGTATTTCCTTTGCCTAGCCTTGCACAGCCTTCTGACATAGTCAACTACTGCACACCTGTGAAGCAATGTGTGTGTGTGTGTGTGTGTGTGTGTGTGTGTGTGTGTGTGTGTGTGTGTGTGTGTGTGTGTGTGTGTGTGTGTGTGTGTGTGTGTGTGTGTGTGTGTGTGCGTGTGTGCGTGTGTGCGTGTGTGTGTGTGGAGATTAATGATTTTGAAGCCATTCACACTCACTACACCTCCCATTGCCCTACTGTAGCATGCCTGCTGATATCAGTCACCTTGAAATAACCCTTTAGCCATATGTCAGCCTGATAAACACTGTGGCGCATGTGATAACTGCAAAATACTGTAGTGTCACAAATTAGTTAGGTAGGAGTTCTAATCCTGACCCTGCCAACAATGATAATGTGTGTGGTTGTGTCTTCCTTGATACCTGCTTTTGTGGACAGCAGCATGTACTACACTTCCCTTATCTCTCCGTTATCACTGTTGCTGATGTCACTCACCTTCAAATATACCTTTGGACAACTCTTTAACATGTAAGGTCTCCATCATGAAAGCTTTGTGGCAAGTGCAATAACTGCATAACAATGTCATAGCAATACATAGTCAGGTAGGGGTTTAAAATTTAGTACTGGTAAGTGTATGTTTGTGTGGGTGTTATCAGTGCCCTGTGTGGGTTTTGGGGTGATTGTGTAATGACAGAGTCCATTGCCGTGTGGATTTTGCCACATCATTATATTGAGGAGCTACATGTCCCCCTAAACATTCATGCAAGTCTGACCAGATAATCAGGAATTCAAATCCTGCAGGAACTGGCATGATCACTATTCAGCACCAGTCTGTGCAGTTTTGGTATTGAATATTGCAAATGTTAGTTTAGAATAGTCAACATTACAAGGCCAACATTTTCCAAACATTGTAGAGATTGTTGTTGACAATCCTCAGCCATAAATGTGCACAGTCATGTGCAATTACCATGTGACAGTATGGATTACTACACAATATAGGCAACCGTCATAATGCCCAGATACCACTGTCCACCCATGGATCATACACAGACATGCTTGGCGCTTACTCTCCTACTCCCTTCCTTTATTACTTTGTCTCTGTCTGTCTCTCTCAATACCTATCTGGTGGATGTGGAAAAGTACACCTGCTTTGCTTAGGCAGCAGCTTGAGTTTTGTAAGTGATGCTCATGATCAGCTGATGGCCTGTGCATGAATTGCAGTCCCCCACTAGCCAATTGCATGGAAACACACTTTTATAACTAAGCACTTCATGTGGGTGTTGACCCCTTCCCTTCACTGTGAGCAGGACTTCATGTGGGTGTTTGACAAACAGCATCACAGAGGGTAGTTGGATATACCTCTTACAACATACACTGTGGAGACAGGCCAACAAACAGGAGGGGGACTTTCCAGACATGAGGACAGAATTTAAGTATTGCTCTTCTACATTTGAAGTAATGTTGATTTAACAGGGTTTGCATGGACATGGTTGTTCTACATGATTTAATATCTGTCATGACAGTGTTATGTGGTTGAGGAAACTCTCACCTGTAGGGCTATCTGCAGACTGGGCAGTGTTTGGAGTCTTACATGTGTTGTGTTACTCACATTTCCTATCTTTAGAAATGCAGTAGCATACTCTGAGGATTGTAGTCAGTACATGGTGACAGCCATGTGAGTTACTGACTTCATGTCCCTCAGAAGACATATGTCACAACAAACCCTGTTACACCAGTAAATGTATGAGTTTATCACAGCGATATGTCAATATTGGCCCTGTGTTTGTGCCTCCAGCATCAACTCTGTCAACCTTTGTACATATGTCATGCAGTAGGAGGTGGATATATTCAGTACATCATTATTTACTGACATCATACCTGATACAAGCCAGTGAGATATCAGACTGCTAGACATGTTATGTCTAGTAGGCCTTATATTTGAGGACAAAACCTGGACATTCTGTTGTAGTGCGCACAGTAGTGAGGTCTGTGTACTTATGGTGATTGTTGACAGAGTGTGCATTGTAAATATGTACCTTGGCCTGTGTACAGGCTGTGGTAGATGTCAATGTTTTTGGTCCTGTTCTAGCTGATGTTGTATGCTGCTCCAGTGTACGGTACCCTATCGGCGTACATGTTTGTAGGGACAGACTGACACTTGATAGGCATTGGAATACACTGTGTATTGGCCCAGTATATATAGGGCTAGTGTGTGAGTGGCACATATGAGGATGGTGTTGTTCACACAGTCCATATACTGTAATATTAAGTATGCTTACCATATGTGACTGTGGCTGTGTTCAGATTAGTTGTGGGTATGCACTTTCACACTGGTGCCTGTTACTCCATGCTGTTACATGCCTGTAGAGCCTGCTATATTTGCAAGTACATGTGTATTCCCCCATAAGAAATGTAGGACAGTGTTGTGGTAGTCTGCCTATAGTTTGCACAGTGCTTTGTGACATGCCTATCAGCTCAGTGTATTTACCCAGTCTGATGTTCTGTCCAGATATTTGTCAGATGTACTATTGCTGGGCCACCATAACTGTTGTGTATTTCTGATAAAGCAGTGGGATGCTGTACAGACACATGTCACTAGTGGGTAGTATGTGGGCTTGTGGCCTCTGCTCCTCCGGTTATTATGTGTCAGGACAGACAGGAGTGTGTGAATGCATAAACTGTGTGAGCTTATCTATTCCAGTATTTTCGTGATATTCCCATTTACATGGCTGTAAACATCCATTTTGTCAAGCTTGGTCCACACGTCTTGCACTAAGGGGTTCTGTGTATACCTCTGGACTGACCAGAGTGTGTCAAACTGTCCACATATCTTGTTCATATCCCTGCTGTATTCTGCAGGTTCATTACTGTGATTTGTGTGGTACTGCACTATGATGATCTTATGATGTCCGTCAGTAACTGATGCCGTACATGTCAATATCAGATGTGACTTCCCACACAACATTACTGTTACGACAACCCCTGTTACATTAGCAACAGTCTACATTTATACCTGCAATACTTACATGACATCCCCTTGCACTAAGAGGTTGTGACTATTGATGCTGAGGTATGACTCCACTACATGTTATGGACATACGTTATACATATATGTATATATATATATATATATATATATATATATATATATATATATATATATATATATATATATATATATATATATATATATATATATATATATATATATATATATATATATATAGATATAATGCATTATACAGATGTATATAAATACATATATATAAATATATATGTGTATGTACATGTATACATATATCTACATATATATATATATATATATATATATATATATATATATATATATACATATATATATATATATATATATATATATATATATATATATATATATATATATATACATACACATATCCTTGCTATGTGTAAACATGACTGTTGTATATACCTTCCCAGATGTATCACACCATATTGATCTGATATGTGTATATTTAGATATAACAACATACTTGATTCAACACTAATATCACTAGCAAGTACTACACAATTGTAGAAGTCTAAAGCAGTTGTTCAATACTATTCCGTATGTGTACTGACAGATATATTGAAAAAACAACAGCATTTTTCATAGCTGTCATGGCTTAGTGGTTAACTGCTGTGACTGTAGTGTATAGGATCCTGGGTGCAAGACCTGCAAAGGCTGTTTATTTTGTTGCTGAGCCAAACAAAGGCTGTTGGATACAGAGTGGTTAAGGCAGTTTGAGCAGCTTTAAGTGGGTGTGCGTGGGTTTGCACAACGGTAAGTGGTGCTAATGTACAGTTACATCAAAAGGAGCTTACACCATGTAGGCTTCACTTACCAGTGCACAAATCTGCTTAGCATTTACATTTAAGCAATGCTGAAACCTGCTAAGTATAGCTCAACCCTGGTAACCAGTGATCACATTCCAGTCTGATAAAATACAGAGTAATGACATCTTTAATAAGTGTATTTAATTCCATACATAATATGCATCTGTGCTGTCATTACAGTAGCAAGGGGTATGAATCTATTGTCTGGGACACCTGAGTATATATGGCTTGTACAACACTCTTTTCCATTTGAATGTGTTTCATACATGGGTAGTATCCCAGGTTATATGCAGTCACACTGGTATGTAGTGTATTATTACTTTACTACTGTTGACAGTGCTTTCCCAAGTAAGAGTAGATTGCAGATTGTAGTACTGGAACCAAACACCCCTGCATGCAAATATGGACTCTGAGTCCTCACTATTGTGTTCTTGGTGTGAGCTGTGTGTCATTAAATATTTGCTACTGGATATTGATCTGACATATGGATATTAACTGTAGACTATTGTGTGTATAGGACATGTCATTGAGGGCTGTTGTCATGTAATAATGGCATACCTATCAGTGTCAGACGTCTATCTGTCAACACATTCATCCTAATGCATAACTAGTTGGCTATCTGATGTCTGTCTGTCCTCTGTACAGATGTCAGGTATCCATCTTGGCTGTTTACAAGCAATCTATGCTTGAGTGACACTGACATGTCTGCCCAGCTGTGTTATGAATGCCACAGCTAGGAATCCCCACCCTGTATGCACCACATCCCATATATACCTCAACTACACTACCACAGTCAACAGAACATACTTGGGTACAGGTCTCCAAGACAGACACTGACCATGTTATATAATGCATGTTGCATAGATATCAATTGGAGCACCTCACTGGCCCTCTGCAAGAGGCAACCAGATGATTGGATGTTGCATGTAACTCACACCCTGAGGATCACTCCCGTGGCATCAGTTGATAGATGGTCTGCTGGCAAATGGCAGGTGACATGATGCCACTGTACCACATTCTCTACTCTTCCCATCTCTCCATGGACAATATCCTGGTACACACCTATGAACACCTGCACCTATGGACCCCAGTACTGACAAATGTGTCAGTGTGCATTACTGAAAATAACAGTGTCTGTGTGTTTGTAAACCTGTAGTTGATAATACTCTGAGGTACTTCACACCCACTACACCCTCATTGTCATAATTAGATATGGCTGCTGCTGTAATTTACATTACATGTACCTTGTTACACTCTTCACCCTATGGGCTACCTGGAGCTTGCAGTACCAGCACAACACTGTTTTATAAATGGGTAGATAGGCATGAGTTACCCTCTGAGTCCTGGCAAGTGTGTGTATTTGTGCAAGTGTGTATATTTGTATGATACAGCATTTTGAGGCCACATTCTCCTAATACAATACACCTTGTCACACAGTATAAGGGATAGTGATGTTGCTGACTGTAGGACAGCCATGACAAAGCATCACCCTACTATCCCTGTGGCAAGTGCAATAGATGCATATCCCCTGTAGTAGCACTCTTGAGATAGACAAGGGGTTGTATTGCAGTCCTGGTCAATGTGTGATGGTTGGTATGTCAGAGTATTATCATGGGTTTCAGTGAGTACAAAATCCCATGTGGGGTGTGGGTGCTGGGTGTACTGTCTTTATACCATGGTACCTCCAGTACATGTTCCAAAGTCCACTGTATGGGGACCACTGTCACCATCAACAATACAGGTAACTGATTACACTATCTAGCCCAATCATGCATGTGCTGTGTTCAACTTATCTGTAACAGAATGGGCACACTGACAAGGTAGTTAGCACTGATAAACCCAGGTCTCTCAGATGTGTGTATGACTGTCATGTGTTTGTCAGTGTGTATATGACAGTATTTCACACTATGTATTGTTCATAAACAACCAGTACATCCCCCATTACCATACTGTACAAGGCCTAATGATGTTCTTCAGTTAACAAGTAACCTGGGACACACCTCATCCTAAAAGCTTTGTGGTGTGTGCAATTAAGGCCACACACATTAGTAGCAATAAGTACCTAGGGAGGGGTTCTAGTCTCAGTGTTGTCAAGTAAGTGTGTGTGTGTATGTGAAGACATCTACTTCAGTCTGCAGAAAATACATGTCCCAAGAGGTCATCTGTCTAAGAACTGACTGACAAATGCTAACATTTCACAGGTATCATCTTGTGGAAATTCATTCCATCAAAACTAGTAGTAGATATGTAAATGCCCTTTTCCCCACTGTATATCTGTACAGCAATACTGGGGTTGGTATATATAGCTGGGTGTGGATCTTGCGCGCACAGCCACCATCATTGCAGTTATTGTTGAGTGTATCTGCCCCCCCCCGCTTAGTTGGCTGTAATACTATACAGTTTATGTTAACAGGTTAAGTAGTTGTCAATCACACTATCTGCAGTTCTACACCACCCCACTCCCTCCAAAGGGTAGGGCTGTGCCACCCACATCAGCACACCTATGTTTACCAAGTTGAGGATTGCACTACATTGGGAAAGGGGACATATACCCTGTCAGTACCATTGTCAATGACATTAAACTGTCTTGGTGGAATTACATAGGCTAAAATGTGTTCCTTGCAAAAGTACATACATCCATGTGTACAGTATTCCCTGTGCATTGCATCAACACCAACGCCTGTGTGTGTGTGTGTGTGTGCGTGCATGTGTGTGCATGTGTGTCCGCATGTGTGCTCGTGTGTGCGTGTGTGTGCGTGTGTGTGTGTGTGTGTGTGTGTGTGTGTGTGTGTGTGTGTGTTATACACAAACATGTGGTGTGTACCACCCATTACACTTACCATTGTCCACTGTGAAGGGCTGCTGACATCAGCCATCATGCACTCACCTGTATATACCCCTCAGACCTATCAGGCATGTGGCACTTGCAGTAACTGTTATACAGACCTGTGACTTGTGTTCAGCTATACCCAGGATATGGCACAGTCAAGGTGTCACCACAGTGCCATACCCCTTGTAGGAAACAACAACAGACCAACATCCTGCTGACACATAGACACCTACAACACAAATGGAATACATTATGGAGACCACAATCACTCAGTGTTAATAACAGCTATAATGCATCATGGCTGGGCAGCTACACATCCTGACATGTAAGCATTAAATGTTAGTGCTGAAAACACAGCATTACATTGGCACACCATACTACAGGCACCCTGTGCATCAGAACCATATTAACCTGTCCCTGCATCAATATTATGGATGACAGGGACGTGGCACAGGTATCATCATATGCACAGGGTGTGTTGTGGATTTGCCAGAGACCTAGGCTGAGTCATTTGTTTGACATCATGTGTGTGTTAAGGGGTTTCATTATTAATTGGGCTGTGCAGATGTGATGCATGTAAGTATGGGCTTGCCCTAGCTGTGTTGGTGATGTGTGTGTGTATGCATGCACACAGTTCTGCCATGTGGCTGCCATATACAGGGGTTTGTTGGACAGCTGCAGACCATACCTGGCAGGTTGTGCAGTTCACCGTCTCCAGCCATGGACAGGAAAACTGTGCCTGCAAGGGGTTCCACGGGCACTACCAAGTACAAGCCAAGATATGGTACTCTCCCCTGATGATGACATATGTCCGCTGGATCTGGGTCCCTCTTGGGACCAGCCAGGATCATGTGCACGTGGCCTGCTATGTTGTAGTGTGGACAGAGCCCTTCTGCAGTGCTGGTGCTGGTACTGCCACTACTGGAGCAGCTCTGACTTGTTGCATGTCCACCTGTTGATGTTGCTGACTTACGTCCAAGTGGCCATCACACTACTCCCACCATATGCTCAAGCACAGACATTCCACAGTCAAAGATTCCCACCATCTCACCCAACCATCTATCCAGGACCTCTGCAATATAACAGTGGGCACCTGCAAGATCAGGGATGTTGTCAATAACAGCAGAATGAGTATCTCTCTGGAGCCTCAGACCCTGTCTGGTATAATGTTCCATACATGTCTGCACCTCCATGATGGCCTGAATCATGCATCTGGTGACACCAGCTGTGGCACTTCTGCCAGGGGCATGATGACCAGCAGCCCTCCTATGAGCACCCCTGTACATCTGCCTGTGTGGTACCTCACTGGGTATCCAGCTGTGGCTGCTGTGTTCAGACACATGTGCCATAGTCACCACACTGTCCTGCCGCATGCCACCACCTGCCGACTGTCCCTCATCTATGGCCACTGGTGATGGGGTATGTATAGGCAATGTGACTGTCTGTGGAGATGTACACACCCTTATTGACATGGTGCCCTCTTCCCTGATATGTCATTGGGCCACAATACTGCATAGGTTAACAGTACATGAACCTGATATGTGATGTATGACCTGTGCAATCAAATGCAGTATCAAACAAATGTGTTAGTTGTGCATATGCTGATTGAGATGCATACAATATGTGGGTGCATAAGTGTGCACACCTTTAACATGATGGTTTTAAGTGTACTACAGCAGTTACTATTCCTGGAAGAGGTATACTAGCATGGCCCATCTGCACTTGCCAGTATTTGGTCAATCTGCCCAACAAATGTCCCCCAGCTCTGCAAGATTGCAAGGTCAACTCATGTGCACAGACCTTGGTGGTCACACAGTGCCTTCACTATTGCAGTGGCGTCAGAGTTATATCTGCCACAATTCATGACCTTGACTGTGTGCAGATACAGCCATTCTTAGCGAGCTTTGGATGTCTGCTTCAGTTCACTGTTGTGTTTCAGGATGACACCCCTCCCCATCCTCAGCCTTTTTGCAGATGCTTGACAACTATGGGCTACACATGAGTGTCATTTTTCAGTGTCCCAAATACAGAACACCATGTGTACCAGTCTAGTCCCTGCTAATGAACAGCAAACAAACAGGTGTACACTGGCACCAGCAAGGTACAGATGGAGATGGTGGACCTGAGGAGGAGTGAGGTGTTGCTTGTGCAACACATGTATCTTAATTTATACTGTCTGTAGGTTTCAAACTTGG